>NW_010288400.1:8597-16890 GCF_000700745.2 Antrostomus carolinensis | reverse complement strand
GGCCAGCGGCCAGCGGCCTGCCCCCCGCTCCCCCTCCTCGCCTCCGCAGGCGGCTTCAGCTCTGGGGGCACCGGGCCCCTCAGGAAAACCATCTCCCCTTCTCCAGACCCCTCTTCTCACTGTTCACTTTTGCTTTTTCTCCCTATTTCTTTAAAAACACAGAGAGGAGGTGCCCGTCCTGGCCTGTGCGGGGCTCACAATGCCAGCCATTGACAGCGGCTGGCACTGCCTGGTGACTTCAGCCCAAACTCCCCTGCAACCAGACTGCTCCTCCTAGGCTGAGGCTGGCCAGAGGCTCCCAGAGAAGCTCAGACAGTTTTAATTCATTTTGACTGCTTATCTGGGGGATAAATATCCCCCTCTGTCCTTCTCTTGCCTCCTGGCCAAAATGTGTCTGCTCCGGAGAGCAGCCCTGTCATCCCTGGGTGCCTGCAGCCTGGGCAGCCCGCTTCCAAAGCTCCCCCAGCATGAAGGGGATTATAATCTCTGGCCAGACACTCTCTCAATCCCTTGCTGCACAGCTGCCCCCAAAACACGCCAGTAAACAGCCCAAGCTGCCAAAGCAGCAGCTCAGGACAGTGCCTGTGACACAGAGGAAGGGAGAAGCAGGGGCAAGGATGCTTGTTTCTTGCAGGTTTCAGGAAGGAAAGCCTGAAGAAGAGATGATAACCTCAGCTGTTCTGGTAGCTATTATAGGAATGTGAGCATTGCTCCTTTAAATCTTCAGCAAGCTATCAGTTTGGCAGGCACTAAGCAGAGAGCAAATGCAATTGGGGCAGCCGAAACATGGCAAAGAATAACACCATTCTCCTTATTTTTAGCTAAAGACCTTGTTTGCTGTTACAAGAAATCCACTCATTCTGCAATTCTTTACCATTTCCACACTCTGTTGCCACATTTTACTGCAACAAGAGGCCAAAACAACCCCGATTCTCCTCAACTGCACATGAAACAGTGAGACTTTTGCCTACAGATAGACAGAGCAGAAACTTAAGGATTCAGTGCCATGGTTTTCCATTTTCCTGAATGCACACACGCACACAGACACACAGAAGATGCATGCAACGAAACTGCTGACCTACTTGTTCTGCGTCATTCTGATGCAGGTTTGACTTCTCACCTGGCGCTCCCAGGAGTTGAAACCTTGAAATGTCATGTATGGCAAAAATTGCAAGGCTTTACTTTTCTCAGCAGTGTTCACAAATCAGACTCGGTGCTATCAGATCTCACAGAAATACAAGCTAAATTCTCACAGCAGAATCATGCCATTCCCTAAGCCACACAAAGCATCTGCACACTGGGATATGTATCTAGGTGTATGTTGAATAGTCAGTCACCTCAGGTTAATTATTGCCCTGAAGGACTTGGTTTTGCATGTGTTGCTCATCTAAGATTCTGACCTGTTTCATATAAGTGGTAGGAGAACAGGGAATGCAGAATTATTCAGAAACAAGCAGGTAAATTCCCCAAATGTCCTTATCATGTAGTTAATGAGTTAAATGCACTGAAAAGCCATCCCTTCAAATGCTTGATGTGGAGATAGTTTGCTACATAACACATTTGGAAAGCGAAAGCTGAGAAGAGTTTGATCCCTACCAGTCGCACAGCAGTTCAGACACTCGCAGTGGATTTTCCTCTAACTTATTCATTGCCTTTGAGAACATCTTCAGTTTGGTTGTGATTCAGAAAATAATTAGGTAAGCGGAAGACATGACCATAATTCACCTTCTGAACTTGCTTAGAGTTCACGGCTGTCTGTCACCGATACCCAGCACTGCTGCATTACAGAAATGGGTCAGGAAAGTACATCCACATGTGAACTCCTCCAAATTTGGGAAATATGAGTGTTGATGAAATGCAAGGTGAATTCAGAACTGGAATACCATATCTGCTGCCTCAGGGCAGTATTGGGGTGTTGTGCCTCACCTGTTTCAAGAAAGGAAAGTAGAGTGATATATTCAGCAGAGCTAAAAACCAGCAGAGCTGGTCTGGTAAGGCAAATGGTCTTGTAGTTCAGGAATCAGGTAGGGCTTAGGACATGAAAAACTGGGTCAGGTCATCAGTCTTTTGCAGTTTTCCTCTCTGACCTTGGACAAATTACTTTTAATGTCTTAGATAAACTCAGCTCCTTGGCTAAGGAACAGTGATGCTGATGTTTCTGCTTTTCAGACAACTTTTATTAAATTGTATTTCAAGGTGCTCTAAAGGTGTTTGTATATGACAGAGAGGGAACACTTACACAAATTGTTAGATCTACTATTTATAGCAAAACGAGAGGGGAAACAGAAAAACATAATCCATCAGGCTTAGTCCCAATGGTTCAGCCATTCCAAAGTTAAGGTTTTTTGTTTCAGTGGATTTTGTTTCAATAGTGTTTATCCCCTTCTCTTCCAATTCCTTTGACTCTAAACCCATGAAATTCAACTCAGATCTGAACATAGACTTGCTATCCAAAACTCTGCATTTTTAGTGACTCTGTTGTTATCTCCCAACCCCAAATAACTTCTAGAGAGGGGCAGTAGCAACCCTTTTCTCATGCAGAGACTGGAAGGAGACTATCTGTGTTCCTGTATTCCTACAGGTCAGGTCAAAAGCTCTTTAGTGACTCTATCCAGCTTCACATGCACTCCAAACGAACCACCGAATATTACGGACAGAGTTTCTGCAAGCAGATCCCAGGAGACTGTAGAAGCCCAGCTGCTCTGACATGTCCAGGAACATTTGGGAATCAAGTAACTGGTCCAGTGGGTAACACTGATTCCATGTGGATAAGAACCCCAAATTATCATGGCGAAAGCCCAGCACATTTTTGCTTGCAGGTGCTATATATTTTGAATGCAAACAAGCCCTGAAGCCATCTGCTAGTACGTCTCTTGTAACATGCGCTTCACTATAACATGCAAATTGCCTTCCTTCCTAAGAGCTGCCTTATAGAGAATCTGAATTTGCCACAGCTCATAAAACAAAAATATGTTTAATTATGATCTGTGTAATTATTGTGAAAGCTGCCACTGCTAATCAGTTCCAGGACAAATAATGTAAAATGAATGTACTACAGTATTCCTACAAAAAAATTACTTACTTTGCCTTGTTTTTAAAGATAAGGGGAAAAAAAAAAGGCACAGTAACTCTTTCACTGCCTCAACATGCGGCTGTAAACCTTGGCATAATTTTATTGCACAGTGGACAACAAAATCAATTAAAAGGATGTCAGACAGTTGGTTATTTGACAGCAAATCAAACTTGCATCTTACTCCTAAGCCACATTTGCTTCTTGTATAAACCTGGGAAAACTATTTGTACCTTCAGTTCTGCACCCCCCTGCAGCCTTTGCCATGAAGGAGAGTGCCCCTTCCATTGTGCATAAAGAAGAGATGAGAGCAGCATCCCCTTTAAACAGATGACTGCTGAGATATGGACTCATATGTGCATCAAAATCTTGGAGGCTCCACTCCATCTTTCCATTTTTTTTTCCCTGGACCACGTCTCCCTTTGTCACAGATCACCCAGCTGAGAGTCTTTTTTTTTTGGGACACTGTGCCCTCAAACAATCTCTGTGAAAGCAAAAAAGTGATGCTGCAACCAAGCAGCCAAAAGCAGGCAAGCTTTCGGCTGCATCCTCCACACCACAGAAAAGAAGATCTCCTCTTACTTCTTTGTCCAAGCTGTGGCACTGTGCAAATGTCCAGTGCTAGTCAGGACAACCCTGAAATCTGCCCTAAGCCCCACAGCTGAACAACATGAAGGTTTCTGTGTGAGTAGGACAGGCTCCCTCCTGCTTCCAGCACAAATAGGAGGACATCAGAAATCACGTGGAAGCCTCTCAGCCACATTTCTACAATACAAAGGTCGTCTTGGAAAGCTGTAGCATTTCCCTGAAGAAGCTGTGGCTAACAAAATGGTACTTGTCCAGCTGAAAATGCTAGTTGAAAACTCTAACAAAGCAGCATCGCTGCTTCTTAGCAGTTTAGCCTTTCTAACCAAAACACCATGATTCATTTGTTTTAGTCTATTTAGGCAGTGATGTTTTTGCAGAGATGCCCCTGTCCTTGGCAATTTTTTCTATTTATTTTCCTTTCCTTCCTATTTCCTCTGCCCACTGTACTATGAATCTCAGTGAGAATAAAAAAAAAAAAAAAAGAGAAAAGATAAATTAACTAATTACCAACTGCTCTGGTGATTAATGCATACATTGGTGTTGTATTACACACCCTGAAACAAACTGATCAACTTGGAGTGAAGAGAAAAATAACAAACAATTTGATCCACTGACCATAACAGAGGAATCGGCCACTAACACAGTACTCATCTTCTACTCACTGCCAAAAAATGCCCCAAAAGCCAGCTCAGGACAACTGACATTTGCCAAATGAGTTTGTTGCCAAGTGGAGAATCCTTCTACTTGCAAACCACAACTCGAACCCAGATACCCAGGTATTTTCTGTTTGCCAGGTAGTTAGTGCAGCCGGACTCTGGTCCATGGCAGGGGCTCCAGGGTGCTAGGCTGACAGTATTTCTGCATCTTTCTGCTTAATGCATGGCACATCAGCAAAACTGGGAGAGCAAGGAGGAGGGAGAATCAGCCTGAGACTCCTGAAGGCCAAAATAGAAGATGACCTTTTTATTTCTGCAGCTATAAACACATTCTTAAACAACAATCCCAGCTACTCCTCGCAGTCATGAGCCCAAGAGAGCCAGGTGATGAGTGCCACACAAACAAAAGCAAACTGAAGGGAGAAGAAAGGAAAGAAAATGCCCTTTCCTGGCATTTCTACCTTCAGCAACGCTGCTGAAACATCACATGGCTCATTCTTGCTCTACTTGCAGGGCTCTCCATATCCTATACAAACACTTTGCCATGATGGAGTTCTCTGATTTAGGAGAAGCCCTGCTTTATCTCAACGTGATACCATATGGCATGATAAAAATTGAAGATAAAAGCTTACACACAAAAAGTACATGAGCTTACAAACACCTGTTTGTTCAAAGTGTAAAGAACTGCTGATGGTAAAGGACTTCTAAGGATAAAAAGGAAGATGTCATCCTACCCAGCAGGACAGATGGAAAGTTGCTGAGCTGCCATTTGAATGCCCAAACATATACGTGTAATTAATGCACAAAGGCCTGATGAAGCTAAGGGTAAACACCAGCATTGAACCAACGTGGAGTCTGGATTTGTAAAACAGCTGAGTAAGTTACCATTAGCATTAGATGACACACAAAGGAAGAGACAATCTTTATGCTGAAATTACAGGTGAATTTCTAGCTCTAGCAAAGTCACTGCAAGTCCTAGCACCAAGAGCCACTAGCCACTACAGTCCTAGCTAGGTCATTAGCTCCCATCTTAGAAAACCCACTCTGAATTTTTGTATCTGCTTTAGATGCAGCATGCCCTGGGGTTTTAGTGATCTGTCTGGAGCACTGTGCAGGTCCTGCATAACTGGCTTTCCAAAGGAATGGAAGCCTACATCATTTTTACCTTGATAATAAACACAGGAGAGAGCAGAGGCATGAACTGGGACTCAACAACACTCCTCCAACCTCAGTTTAGCTATAGCTGCAATCTTGAAGTTAAAAAGAAGTAGTTCCAAAAAACCTCGGTGCAGTTATGAGACTGAAACCAACAAGGAGGAATCTGCATTAAGTTCTGCCTGGCCAATTAAGCAATTCATACGGCTGCACATCTTAACATATCACAGAATCACAGAATGTTGGGGATTAGAAGGGACCTCGAAAGATCATCCAGTCCAATCCCCCTGCCAGAGCAGGAACCTAAATGAGATCACACAGGAAGGCGTCCAGGCGGGTTTTGAATGTCTCCAGAGAAGGACACTCCACCCCCTCCCTGGGCAGCCTGTCCCAGGGCTCCGTCACCCTTACAGTAAATAAGTTTCTTCTGAAGTTTAAGCAGAACCTCCTGTGTTCCAGCTGACACCCATTGCCCCTTGTCCTACCACTGGACATCACTGAGATGAGCCTGGCTCCATCCTCCTGACATTCGCCCTTTACATATTTATAAACACTAATAAGTTCACCCCTCAGTCTCCTCTTCTCCAAACATATACCACAACACAATAGCACTGGTGACTTGAGGGCTCACAACATACAGCAGCTTCCTTGCTAGTTACTCCCTGCTTAACCCTGAGAGAATAAAGTCCAATACACACTGGATTTTCAACCTCCCTACCCCCAAAAATACCCTTCTCCTGCTCATAAATAAAAAGCTCTGCACCTTCTGCTTTCCTTTCAATAAAACCAGAGCTGTCTTATATATAGGTGCAGAAAGATATTTTTTAAAACCCCCACAAACCCAAACCTACAGTCAGGTACCCAGCTGCATCTGTAATTCCTCACAAGGTTATGTTTCCCCACAGCATGCTAAAAAAAGCTCAGTCAGGGGAGCAGGCAGAGCGTGCCTCTGCGTGCCTGTGTGTCAAGCAAGTCCCTGAGGGAAAAGCTGAATGTGACTTATTCTTGTTACAACTGCTCCTAGCCATGAAACAGAGAGGGAGAAGGTCTAGATGAGGAGTCCAAGCCTTTGGAGTAACAAAGCCAAGTACTGGTCACCTCTGCATGGCAGAACTGCTCCCATGTCATGGGTTAGTTTTATACCTCATCCTACGGATACACTTGTGGTTTTGTTGGCTCCAAGTAAAACTACATGTTTGAAAAACAAAGCCAACGAGGCAGTTGGTGGATTCCAGAGATGTGTGTTACAACTGTTTCATAACAAGAAGATTAATTTGAGCAAAATCAAATGTTTGACTTAAAATAACATGGAAAATACAGCAGAAACCCTGAATTTGCTACATGCAATGTAGAAACTTGGAACTCTGTGGAACTGATCAAGCTTTCTGTGTATGACAAGCCAATGACATGGAAAAGACTTTTCTGGAGACTCTGGCACATAAATAAAGCTCAGTAAGGCAGGTCACAGCCCCCATCTTTCACGATGCCACTACGATTTTCTCGCTATTTTCTCAAGAATTGCACATGGCTCAGGATGGGAATAATTAAAAAAAAAAACACTGCTGAGAAAAAAACTACTTGTAATTGCTAGTGCCTGAAATCTTGGGTGATCAACCTGAGAAAACCTTAATCTTTCTAGATGTGCCACTTGGGATATCCTGAAACTCTCTCCCTTTTACAGTGTGTGGGATAGACATGAGTATCACAAAATCCCAGAGGTCTAAGACTTTCCATTCCCTCTGACAGGCACTCCAGGACTGAGCCATACACACTGCTCTGTCTGCCCTGGCTCCAGAAAGGTCTGAGTCATCTGGCTTTAAGGAAAATTTAAGAAAATAGGTCAAACTGAACTTTCCATCACGGGCAATTGCAATGAAGTCAATCAGCTTGCACAAGCATTGCTCTCAGCACAAACTGCCCTCGCACTTCTGTCTACATGACTAATCAAATTAATTCCTGATGATATCAAGTAGCATGGCTTCCCTCAGAATGCACACAGACTAACATTCCCTGCTGATAATCCTTACTTTTGTTGTCACTTCTCAGGCTGAAATTATGGACAAGGATCAGTTTGAAGGAAAGTAATACATCCAAAGTAAGTAAGAGCATGGCTTGATATTGCTAGACAGACCAAAAGATTCATTTCAAAGCAATTAAATGGATAGTTATTATCTCAGAAACTCTCTACTGGCTACTGAGATCACCAGCCTACAGCAGACAAAGTTACGATCAGCACATAATAGGGATGACTGGATTTTTTTTGCCTTTATAAATGACTCATATTAAGTCTGTTGCTTGTAGTTCAGAACAGTTTACTTGAAGGTCAGGGATATGACTGTGCATGAAGCACACTCATTGCAGGAACACTTTCACACAAAAAAAGAAAAGGCAAACGGAGAAGAATAAGTTTTGCAGACTTAGCCCCAAAGAGCTCATTTGCTGTAACACGGTATTAAACTCTAACCCAAACTTTCCAGCCCAATGGCCTGGGACTTGCCTTGTCTCTTGTGGGCCACTTGGTCAGCCACACAAAACTAATGAGTTTTCATTTCAGTTTAACAGCTCGCTACGGTTCCTGCGGTTTCCAGCACCATTGTGTTTGAGGCAATCTGAGAAAGTCATAAAATGAAAAAGCTTTGGAAGATGGACGTGTGGGGAAAGCCAGATGGCAAGTTCAGTAAAGCCAGAGCCTGACCAAGCTCAGATGGAGGATGAGAGGCTGAGTTGAAGGAACAAGCTAAATACTTGTGAGGTCTAATAGAGGTAGAAATGAGTCGGCAGGCAGGCAGAGATTCAGAAGGGAACACGAGGCAAAGGGAAGAAA
>NW_010288400.1:0-8575 GCF_000700745.2 Antrostomus carolinensis | reverse complement strand
AGGGGGATAAAAGAGAAGATTAGGAAAACTGTGAGTAGACATTTAAACTTTCAGGGTGCCTTTGAACTGACAGACCTTCCCAACCTTCAGAGGCTTCCTCACCACTGAAAACCACTTTGTAATTACACACAAACAGTGCAGGAACCCAGAGTACCAGGGCAGCTGCAAAGGACAATTAAGGTGCCAAAGTGTGGGGGAAGCTTTCCCAAGCATCTGCCTCTGCTGGGCCCAACAGCAGCATACATTCTCAATCTCCTCACTTCAATAGGCACTCACATTTTTCTGAAATTAGAAAAAAAAACCCCACAACACAAATCCCTAGGAATAGCATGCAGTTTCTATACATATCTCCCAGTGAGCTGGCAGCTTGCAGTACCAAAATGAAGCAAGAAGCTTCTGACAATATAATGATCATCTTTTTTAGTCGGTTCCTCCTTCAGCATAAACACAGAACCCTCTAAACAGCACAGAAATCTGCATGAGGAGCTTTTCACTTTCTCCAAAGAAAAGCAGCAAAAAGGGGTGCTTACGCTCCTCCTTTCAACCTCTGTTATCTTTACTGCAGCCCACTTATTTTTCATCATCAGACTCCTATCTCTTAATTGCTGCTTGTACTTTCACTGTGGACTGGTATGAAGCACAAAGCACAGAGGGAAAAGTTTAGCTTTGCATCAGTCCCACGTCATCGTTCCCCTGCCCTCCCCAGAGTTTAACATAACCAGCCTAGTCTCTACAACACCAACAGACAATACATGTGCCATCAACAGATCTTGCTGACAAAAGGCCATATTGAGCATTGTTTGCCTCTTTAAAGCCTTGAATAGCAGTCAACAAAAGATGCTGCAGTGTGCTAAAGGATCTGAAGAAATAGCTGTATAATCAGTTTTTCCTGAAATCCTGGAACATAGTTTAATGTCAAATTTGCTGAGCTCTTTAACATCTGCCCATTGGATAATTACAAAGCCTCAAGATCCAGACTAGATTTCAGTAATTTTTCAAGGCCTTTTGTTAAAGGAGGAAATATTAACAGATAAAATCTGATTCAGCTTTCTCAATGATACATTGTCATCGTGTATAACTACATACCTATATTACTCTTTGAAATTTTAGCCATCCTGTGTGTAAATTATTGAAAAGGACTAAGAACTTACTCATAACATTTGTTATTTTCCCAGGTTTTATGGATCCAAACGTTCTATCTGCATGATCCATAATGCCTATCTGTGAAAACCTAAGCCTCCAGGGGGAAAAGGTAGCACAAAAAACCAAGGTTTTGCTTTTACCAAAGGTTTAAACTAGAGAACGTGTGACTGGAGGCTGACGTGGGGAGTCTGCAGCACAATACGCATTTCATTCACAGTGGAGGAAATGCAGCAAAACAGTGGTAAAACCCACCGCAGATCTTCTTTATTACTTTGTATTACAGAAATTCCAAGGGGCCCCAGCAGAGCTCAGGACTGCAGCAGTATACAATGCACCCTGACATTTTAACAGACTTTTTGTCCTAATGATCTTCGTCAAGTTTTCTCTAGTGCAGTAATCCTCTGAGCTTAAAGTATCCCAGCTTCAAGACTTTGGTGTTTCAAGAACTTTGGTAAGGCTCTAAGTGCATCATGAGGCCAATAGCAGATGGAAGCTTTCAATCACTTTATGGGTTATGACTGGAAATCTATCAACAAAATGTATACTAAGATGCCAAACACATCTGTGTTCCTTACATCACCATGAACAACTAAGAACTTATTGTTCACAAGCAGTATTTAAAGAGCAGGCTGAGAAAAGGTTCAGGAGAGAACACAGTTTGCATTCTCTTGTGATGCTTGCACTGAAGCAGATGCTTCTGCCTAAACACATATTTTCCCCTTCCCACAACAGGTTAAGGCTTAAAAGTGAGACTACTAATTACTTAAAACCAAGCATAAGACCAAGGTCGTCCAGGGAGGTTGTAAAATTTCCATCTCTGTTGGTTTTCAAGGCTGGAATGAGTAAATCCCAAGCAATCTGTTCTAACTCGATCTGCTTTGAGGTCCAGAGGTCCCATCCAACCTAAATTATTCTATGATTCTGGAGATTTCATCATTAATATCTTCCTCTGACTTGTACACCTTTGTGCTAACAACCAAAGGCAGTCTGAGGCCAAAGACTAGCTCACAGGGGTGTGCGAGTGTATTTCTGCACCCTGCAACTGCAAAGTGACCACGCTTGCTCGTCAGGGTAACAGCTTGCAGCCCCTCATTTACGTGGGATATGACCATGCTACAGCCCTTTGGTAAGAAGTTGGCAAGTTGTGCTCATGAGACTATACACAGCTTTTCAGTTTTCCCCAGGGAAGCCTTTTGGCCTTCTTCCTTGTGGGACCTGCAGTTTCTCTTCTTGAGAGATCTCATGCACTACAAAAGCTGCAAACAAGCTTTCATATCAAGGCACTGCATTTTTTTTGGTTACACCCACCCCCCTCTTTTTTGGTCCCCCCCCCCCCCCCCCCCCAGCCATATTTCACCATTTTTCTAGCAATTTCAAGAAATTCTGAACTATGCACATTTTGCAAATACGCCTCGTAACCTTTCCTGATAGAGGTTCCTCCATGACTTCCTAGCCACCTTCACCTGAAGGAACATCACCTCCACACTCTGGTTGCCCAAGGACAAATATCCTGGGAAATGCAAGTACCACGCGACAAAGGGCTGGTCTGGCTGCCTGAGGCACCACTCTCCATGTCCGCACCATGGGGTAAACGGAAAGGATCCCAACCCCTGACGATATAGGGCACTAGCTGCAGCTGCATGTGGGAGAGGAGCAGGAATTTTGTGAGGCCAGTCTGGTCTCTGAGTGGAAGCACAGGGACCAGTAATGGGGAAGAAGTGTTTGCTTTGCTCTTTCTCTTGTTCTTCTGACCAAAGCAGGACTTAAAAGCAAAGAAGGTGACAAAACAAAGAACGTGGGTTGTAGAGAACGAAACAGCTTATTATAAAACTATTGTGAAGAGCTGGCTTGCTGCTTAGCTAGGGGGATAACAAAGTTAGCAATTAGAGATGATGAATGGTTGAAGGGGTTTTATAATGATATGGAAAGATTTTCACCTTTATATCAGACAGGTTGAATTCAGGTCAAGTCAGTGCCAACTTAACGTGAATGCCATCTGATTTATTTCATCAGGCTGTGTGGAATGAGCTTGGTCTCTTGTAAGCTCTTTGGGACAAAGGCTTATTCATAAGTAATTATCTGTAATAAGCACCTCAACTTGCATGAGGAGGTGCTTTATACAAGGTACTGTTCAAACAGCCCAGCCTTGAAAAGGTTAGGATTCAACTAGATACAACTCTAAAAGTATCATTTAAATATGACAAAGAAAAAGACAGCATAGCTTGTCCAAGGTCTCACAGAAAGTATGTGCCAGAGCTTGAATCTACGTTCAAGTACCAGTCCGTTCTTCCTGCTTGGGCATTTAGAAATTGCACAGTGCACGTTGGGCACAACTGCAGTCTATATAAAGAAGCAAAGAACAGAAGGTGCCCTTTACTAGCCACCACATTCATCAGCATTTAAAGAGTCTGCTTCTGCTCTCAGTAATCCCCTCACTGAGAAAGAAAAGGCGTGTCAGTTAGTACCAAGGAACAGCATCAGCTTCTGGCTCACTAGGAAGAGCTATAAACAACATTATCTTCAGACAGTGGACAACTGCCTCTTCTACTGGGTTACTCTCAGAGAAGCGTGGGGATTTGCAAGTCACAACTGGTTCAGCTCCTTATCAGAAACCTCCAGTGACTCAGAATTATGAATCCTCCATTTCTTACATCTCGGGAATAGTAATTGAAGTACTTGAGAAGAGGTTAGAGGTCGTGGAAAACAGAGGCTTAGTTAAGGGGCCAAAAAGAGGTAGGAAAGCTGGAGGAGAGAAGGAAGCTAGAAAAATAAGCTGAACATGGGAAAAGAACAGAAATAAAACAAGGACAAGAGACGGTGACCTGACCCATCAGTGGGGTTATACTGACACAGCCCATTGTCATTGCCACCGACCCAGCACAGAGTTAAAATACCATGTACCATAGTGCTTCATCTAGCACACTTCTAAGCAGCATTGCTCTGCTGCATGTTCTACGTTGGATCTGTGCATTTGGACCACGTTAGTCATTTGCAGCAGCATAACCATGATGAATAACTGCACTTTGTGAACTTTCAAAACATGGGTTTCCTTGGGTCCCTAGAATGACTACCACAAAACCAACGGTGCGGAGGGGAGTCGGGGAGAGGTTAGCCAGTCTTCAGCTCCCTGTTCTAGGCCATACAATCAGATCTTGTTTGACAATTATCCCAAAGTTAAAATAGTTATGATTATAAGAAGCTTGAAGCACGGAGTTTAGGAGTAGGTCTTCAGGACTTGTGAATGTCTCCAAGGCAGGAAGAGGCTAATTCAGGTACCACCAAGTAATATTAATCAAAGCATCTGAGGGAGGAGGTGGAAGGAATTGTCCACAGTTTCGTAACGAGAGACAAAGGGAGCCTAGCATTGGATGGCACAGGAGAAGGTGATCTCTTTTTCTTAGTTTCTTTCTGTGTCTTCTCCCCATCCTCTACAAACTGAGAGAAGTGGGCATTTTGCACAACAAAGGAAGGGGGAAGGACTGCAGCTTGACTCAGGAGAAAGTACCTGAGATGCTGGAGCAGTCAAGAGCTTCTTTACTCTCACATACACTCTGTTGCCTTATAGAATCATAGAACGGCCTGGGTTGGAAGGGACCTTAAAGCTCATCCAGTTCCAACCCCCCTGCCATCAGCAAGGACACCTTCCACTAGACCAGGTTGCTCAAAGCCTCATCCAACCTGGCCTTCAACACTTCCAGGGAGGGGCATCCACAACTTCCTTGGGCAACCTGTTCCAGTGTCTGACCTCCCTCACAGTGAAGAACTTCTTCCTAATATCTAATCTAAACCTCCCCTCTTTCAGCTTAAACCCATTTCCCCTTGTTTTGTCATTAACTGCCCTTATGAAAAGTCCTTCCCCAGCTTTCTTGTAGCCCCTTCAGGTACTGGGAGGCCGCTATAAGATCTCCCCGGAGCCTTCTCTTCTCCAGGCTTCAGCCCCAACTCTCTCAGCCTGTCCTCACAGCAGAGGTGCTCCAGCCCTCAGATCATCCTCATGGTCCTCTTCTGGAGTCGTTCTAATTGGTCCATGTCTTCTTGATGATGTTTTGTGTTCTGTTGTTAAAAGCCCATGGACTGAACAAATCTATTATCTTTACATTCTGTCTCCTGACACATTTGACTCTGAGCATGTAACAAAGCATTTCTGCTGCACAGTAATGATGACACTGGGACCCTTCTACCGACATTAAGATTTCTAATGCATAGCCCCAGGATATCTAAAGGCTTACAGCTGTCCAGCTTCAGAGCTGGTAATGGTAGGTTTGGCACAATGACGTATCATCCAAGGACAAACAATTACCAAGAGAATGCTAGCTTTTGGGAAAATAGCAAGGAAGACTCATGGTCCTGAGGATCCTGAGGCGTGAAGGACAATGTCCATGACCTTTGATTTTGTTCACAGGTTTTGAAATTGAGTGTGGTCATTCAGATAGAGAATAAAGAGCTCAACTGCTTCAAAGAAGCACTTCAGAAAATACACTGTGCCTGTGCATAATAGATACTTGTAAAGTTTAGGGTGGTTCTTCCATGCGTCAGTAGACACAGGAAGTGCTGCAAGCCTGACTCATTTGCTTCTGTTGACAAGCAGCATGGCACTTTTGAGATGAGAGACACTGTAATATCAATGCATTTTAGTCCTAAGGGTCTAAAACTGTTTTCCAACATTCTGTAAAATGAGTAACTTCCAATTATCTACTGGTTGGGAGGATGGGCAGTAAAAAAAGTATGCAAGGTGAACACAAAATATCGTTTAACCATCATTTTAATGATTGCAGAGGTTTTTCAGTAATTTTTCAATTGTTTCAGGCATCACCTTCTGATACCTTTGGCTACAAAAGGTGCCTGGATGACAGGTCAGATAAGACACAGGCCTTTTAAAAATGTGAAAATATTCTTCAAACACAGTTGTCCTAATAAAGATTTTCAATAATGCAAGGCTTGCAAAAATAGGTTTTCAGGAAACAATGGATCTACACCCTTGGGATGACTTAGTTAAAACCAGAACAGAACAGGGAAAACTCATAATGCAAAGCTTTGCGTCTGAATGCTTGATGCACCTTTACAATTTTAATCTCTGTAGATCACTCTACTCACAAAATGAAATACACTGAAATTCAAACCAAAGATCCTGAAACAAACCCACCCAGGGACATTAATAATGCTGTAGTGAGTACGCTGACACACTTTGATATTCCAGGTCAATGAAGCTTATTCTAAGCAAAACATCTGGAGCACTGTAAATCCAGCTTTCTTTAAAAAATTAAATCTATGCTGAGCTTCTCTTCATTTCTTTAAGATGCCATTTAATTACAGTCCTGATCAATGCCATTTTGCAAAACCATCTCCTGCATTACTTCCCCTATTAATTAAAATTATTCTTTTTTTCTCTCACTATACTCAAGGTATTTTCTCAGAGTAGAGCATTAAAATCTTAATTTCTCCTCACTAGCACTGATTTTTGATCCAAATACAGAATTTAAATGTTGGTATATGGCGAGAAAGTTTTAGAATTTATTCATACCTTCCTCTGCTTGTTTATTCTCAGAGCTGGATTGAAAAAAACACTTACTTACAATATTTAAGGCTAGATTCAGGTCAAGGCTAAGGAAATGAATCTTCCTTCCTTCTTAGGCTTTTTTAAAAGGAGCCACTCATATCAGAATTGAAACAGAAATGGGAGGAGTACTTCCAATCCACTAAGATGGTAAATAATTATTTAAATAAGCATTAAACAGATTTTGTCTTTTAGATGCACTCAACTAAGTCAAACTGGGCATTTTTGGAGAATATACTTCCTTGGCAAAAACTTAATACTACCTAATTCTGGCCATAAGATCTTACCCATGTAACCCTTCTTCCTCTCATGGAAAAAAAAATGGAACCAAAGAACATTTCTCCTGTGCTTAATATGCCCTGTCTGCTGCTGTGTTCTCAGCCTCAAGGTTTGAGAACGTCAACGGCTCTAAGGCTACGCCATGAGTCCATTCGCCCTGAACAGCAAACAAACAAGCCAGGTACACTTCATTCCTCAAAAATGTGTTCCTTTACCGCAATACTTTGAGGCCTTTCCTAAAACAGATATTCCAGACTGTTTTCCGTTTGATAACTCTCCTCCTGTATACACTGAAATTCCACTTTGGCCTTGTCTTATGGGAAGAACATCCTGTTGAATCTGTGTCAACTCTTCAACAGCTTTGCCTTCCCCCATAAAGCTATGAAATAACTACTATAAAGCTAATGCCCACATTAATGCGGAATTAAACTCCCCTGCCATGTTAAGCTGGATACAAATACATGCAATATTGCTGTATAATGTCTTTTGCATTGCTCAGTATGAGGCAAGTGATCCCACGGCTACAGATGTAATTTTCAAAGAAAAAAAACCCACTTAGAACCACTCTGGCCACACTATGGGCAGTTCAATTCAAAAGAATGTTTGATTTCCTTGAAGTTTGTACCATGTAAAGGCAGCCTCCTATATCTTGCTTTAGACATTGATATTATTCTGTGGATGCACACTCAGGAAAATATAGTGCTCCGTTCTAGAAAGGACAGCTGAATTCAGTCATAGAATCCCAGACTGGTTTAGGTTGGAAGGGACCTTAAAGATCATCCAGTTCCAACCCCCCTGCCCTCAGCAGGGACACCTTCCACTAGACCAGGTTGCTCAAAGCCTCATCCAGCCTGGCCTTAAGTAGCATGAGCCCATTACAGTGGTGATTATTAGGGCATCACTGAAATAGCAAAATTTCTCAAGATACACAAATACCCAAAGTGTAGCTAAACTACAGAAACAAACACAGAGCCCCTGAAAAAAATACTACTTCTTTTAATTGTACAACAATATGGCCTGGAAGCCTCAGAAAAGAGACGAGAGGGCAAGTCACTATAGTAAAGACTCAGGAAGATTCTGTGTCCCAATACAAACTGACAAACAGGTGCTTATTTTGTGGATAAATAGCTGAAATGGGGATTGGACTGGATGATCTTTTGAGGTCCCTTCCAATCCCTAACATTCTGTGATATACAGAAATGGTTTGAACAAATTGATGGGATGCCTGAGATGGAGATGCAAGATTGACATCAGAAGACAGCAACATGCTTTTTATGGTGGCTTCATTCAATCCTTGTGGACACATTCCCTTAAAAAGTTCCCAACGTATTTGGAAGAGGTGACTGCAAGTTGCTACAACTCCAAGGATCTGCACTTGCTTTAAAAGAGACACATCCACAGAGAGCAATGCGTTGCTGCACAGGGAAGTGTGGAGCAGAACATATTATCTGGAAGAAGTACGGTGCTAACACATCATGCCACGCGGACATACCGTTCACTGGCTGTGAGAAGAAGAAGATGAAAGAGCTGACATCTGCCAGCTTCCCCAGGATTTGTGGTAATGGCTAGCAACCACATTGCCAATTGAAAAAAAAAAAA
>NW_010288399.1:37277-61310 GCF_000700745.2 Antrostomus carolinensis | reverse complement strand
AGCCACCGGTGGGGTCTGCCCGGCGCTGCCCCAGCCGCTCCGTGCGACCTTGGGCGCGTCCCTTGGTTCAGACGGCGCCCCCGGGCAGCGGGGAGAGCCCCTGCCCTTGCTGCTGGGCTGTTTCAGGACGGGGCAAGGCCGGTGGAGGTGAAGAACTTCGGTTCTTTCCTCCTTCGTGGCTCTTGTGGAAGGTGGTGCAGCAGCAAAGGTGTAAAAGGCACGGCTGGGACAGACAGCAGCCAAGGTGACCTTGCCTGGGTGCCTGGCTTTGCCCCGGGGGTTTGGAGGCTGCCAAGCCCCCAGTGATGGGCTTCCCCTCTTTCTCCCCTAGTGACTGCGGTAGGGTCAGACATGCCCTTCTCAAACAGCCACAACCTCCTGAAGATGAAGTACAGTCCTGCGGATGAGTTCCCCGACCTGAGCGTTCACAACAATCACATGGCCAAGGTGCTGACCCCGGACCTGTACAAGAAGTTGAGGGATAAGCAGACTTCCAGTGGATTTACACTGGATGATGTCATTCAGACTGGGGTTGACAACCCAGGTAATGGTCGGGGACTGTTAGATCTGCATAATGATCTGTTCTCCCTCCTTAGTGGAAGTGCTTCTTGACAATGGCATCCAAAGCTCTTCAGCTACTGAGAGGCAAATCTAAAGCATTGAGAGATGGCTCTAAACGCATGGCTGTGTTAAGAAGCCTTGTTCTATCAAGCCATGTTCCTTGCTGTGATCTGGCATACCAATTCCCAGGGACTCCAATTATGTAACTGCTCTGCTAAATACTTTCAATCTGGAAAAAAAAAACCCCATCCAAAAACCAAACCAAATGCATTCTAATTATAACACAAACGGGGTTAAAAAAAAGTCATCTTACCTGGCTCTTCTGGTCTGTTCCTATTCCAAACTGGTTATGTGATGTTCTCTAGCACTTCTATGAAAAAAGGGGGAGCAGATGTGTTTACATGTTAACATTACAGTATTTATTTTTACTCCAGCAATATCAAAATGGCCCAACTAAATAATCAGAGACTGCCTCCTGATGAGGAGTACCCGGACCTGAGCGCCCACAACAACCACATGGCCAAAGTTCTAACCCTGGATTTATACAAGAAACTGAGAGACAGAGTCACGCCCAGTGGCTTCACCCTGGATGATGTCATTCAGACTGGGGTTGATAATCCTGGTAAAATGCGTTGAGAGTATTCTGTGTGAACCAGCTGAAGTAACTGGTGCTTTTGAATATGGTGACTTAAAACTAATCTTGTGGAGGTGGTATTTATGAGCAGACTACAGAAATGCAGCTCTGTCTGCAGCAGAATGAATAAACAGCGAAGCATGCTCGCTTACAGCAAAGCATGATTGTTTAGACATAAAGTTCTAGCCGGTGGTCTAAATTAGCTAGTGAAATTGGATTTGCTGTGCAAATTTGTCCTAAACCAAGCTTGAAAAATGAGCGTGGTTTAATAGCAACAGCTATATGGATTTTTGTAGCACTGCATTTGGCTAACTGGATGAAGTGTAAAATGTAGGGTCTCCCCAAATGTTTTTATGTAAGAATGCATTTCTAAGTGACTAGACCTACCACTAAAGAACTTGCCTGGTTAGTGCTGTGCTGGAGTACAGCCAACCATCACCCAAACTTAGCTCTCCTGACTTTATTACCACTCCAGGCCATCCCTTCATAATGACGGTAGGATGCGTAGCTGGCGATGAAGAATCGTATGATGTGTTTAAGGAACTCTTTGATCCAGTTATTGAAGACAGGCATGGTGGCTACAAACCAACTGATGAGCACAAGACTGACCTGAATGCTGATAACCTGCAGGTACTAACTTTTGATCAGTTACTGATGCCTACTGATCTGAGGACTGGGTAAAGTTGTTGGCAGCTGTCTGAACTGATGGCTCAGGCTCTGCCTCCTTGCTTTCACCCAGCACAGACTGACAGGCTGTGTGTCCAGTGCAATCGGACTTAAGAGCTTGCTGCTGTAGGAAGTCAATGGCTGGGTAGAACCAGGCAGATGGTATGCAGCAGGAGCTTGCTTCATGTGCTGCTGCAACATAGGTCATGCAAAATACATTCAACGTGTATTTCCATGAACTGTGTGCTGTAGTAGTCAAGATAAACAACACAGTCCTAGGAGTCAAGGACTGTCATAAAACTTAACACTTCCTACTGTCTGATCTTGGATCTTAAATGTGGTTTCATACTATATAATAGACCTTGTTATTGCTAGGAGTAAGGATTTCTGCCTGTTCTATGGGTTTCAGATGTTACTGTAGACTCTAAGAATTCTTGATGCCATGTTGATGGGCTAGCCATAGGTCATCTTGAAAATAAGAAACTTTGGGTGACAGCAGTGAATAATTTTCATTTGGAAGAGTAAACACTTAAGTAAACAAGGATTTGCCTCATGTTAACATGTCTGTTACCCCTTCAGATTGCAGATCTGAAAGGGTAACAGAAGCCCAGACCTCAATCTGAAATGGATGCAAAGCTGATGGTCTGGCGGTATACCTGTCTTCTAGCACTACTTAGTAGCTGTAGCCTCAAAACAAGGGTTGTTACACAGATACTTGAGCTAATGCTGAAGAAAATAGTCCTGAAGGAAGACACTGGCTTCCAGGACAAGTAGTCAATATCTCAAGGTCAAAGTGCACATTTAAAGGCATGAGAGCTACGTGTATTTAGGGTAGGTATCTTGGCAACAGGGTTGTACTCACTGGTTTCCTCATCTTCTAGGGAGGTGATGACCTGGATCCCAATTACGTCCTAAGTTCCCGTGTCAGAACTGGTAGAAGCATCCGTGGATTCTGTCTTCCCCCGCACTGTAGTCGAGGAGAGAGGCGGGCTATTGAAAAGCTCTCTGTTGAAGGTAAAATGAGAACTGGGTGCCTTGGGGAAACTATTTATGTCCTTTGCGCAAGAGGTGTTCTTTGCAGTTTGAACATGGAGGCAGTTGGCAAAAGCAGCATCCCTCAAGACTTAGTCTGAACGTGGAGCCTTCCCTGAAAAAGGCTCATTACGTTACAGCTGCATCAGCATTGCAGTTTGTAGCTGAGAGCAAGAGCACATGTCAGAGGGAAGTTGGACTCCATTAATGAAGTTGACCTTTGCTGATCTTGAAAACTTCTTTGTATGTGTGTGTGGAAAGAGGTTGGTTCATCATGGCTCAAAACTGAAATATAACAGGTATGTAGCAACTTCAGGGCTTGAGTCATGGCTGCAGTATTTTGTGGCTGCTTTTAATTGACTTTCATTAATCTTCAGCTTGCTTAGAGGTGCAGTCTTGTTCCAAATGTGCAGTTGACTAGAGTAAGCCATAGTTTTCAGTGGAACTCAGCTGCAGGTTTCTTCTGTTGCCTCCCAGCTCTATTATAAAGTGAGAGGAAAGGATCCACTCAAGGTGCAATTCTGGAGACTGAGAGTGTTCCAGAACCTCTCGAGGGCAGGGTAACAGTCCTGACTGGAATAATACTGTTTGTTATATTCATGACCTTGATTCACCTTGCAAGAAAGCACTCCACTTCTACAGTTAAATGGCAGTAATGACTCTATACTGCATGTGAGGGAACAAAGGCTACTTGTATAAGCCTGGAAGGTGCAGACAAATCATCTGATCTGTAATGCTGCAAAGGCAATGCCATTGGAGATGAAAGCAAGGGAGGAACCAAACCCAGCAGATCAGACATTGCCATGCTTTGTGTGTGGTCTCTAAAGTGCTGGGAATGTCTAGCATCTTTGGTCCCTTCCTAAAAGTGGCTCTCTCTTTCAGCTCTGGGTAGTCTGGAAGGTGATCTCAAGGGGAAGTACTATGCTCTGAGGAACATGACTGATGCAGAGCAGCAGCAGCTGATTGATGATCACTTCTTGTTTGACAAACCAGTTTCTCCTCTTCTGTTGGCATCTGGGATGGCACGAGATTGGCCTGATGCCAGGGGTATCTGGTGAGTATGACTGGAAGGAGAGGGGTTGTACAAAGTCCCTGCAAAAATATCTTGCAGTTTTGGTTGTAGCTTGTACTGTTGTCCAAAATGGCAGCTTCTGAACTTGTATTATGGAATCTAATGAGAAGCTTGCATGGTATCCTCTGGAGAAGTTGCATCTAAACCAGCAGAATTTGGACAAGTGTCACCATGCACCACAGTGGGCTGGTAGGAACAAGCCTGCTTGGCTAGCCTGTTCCCAGAGCCTACCTAGCCAACTCAGGTTGGTGAAGCACCAGACAGTAGTCGAAGCAGCTTATGAAAGTAGATCACTTCTAAAGGAGTAGATGTGCTTCTACATTCAGCTCCTGTCCTGGGAGCTTAGAGTAACTTGTGGTAACAAACCATGGCTTAGCTCAGACTTGATACTGGATGCGTAGTCACTCCCTTGTAGTCTCATGGCGTCTGCTTGCAAAAACTCGCTGATGCTGGACTAGTTATGACTTTACCTGTACTAGTGATAAGATTTTTGCCCCCTGCCCCCAGAGACTTGGTGACATGAGTTGACTGATGCAGAGGTATGGAATGGGAGGATTCTGCATGTCAGATGTAGGTCACCTACATAAAACTCTGCATCCTGGGAGCTTCTGCAGCATAATTAACTTGCTCCCTTGTAAGCCAAGGGCTAGGTTTTTATCAGCTGGGATACTCCAATCTTATTACTTCAGTACAACCCAGAGGAAGCACGCTTTGTTTCTGTAGGTCACCTTTAAGATTGCATCATCTACCTGCAGATTGCCAGCACTAGATAGCGCTGTCATCTGAGTATGACTAATCTACAAGCTTGAAGTGTTAAGTCTCAGTGTTGTCTGCATAAATAACTTTCCTCAGGTACTAGTTAATTTTTGATCCTAATCAAGCTGAGAAATTATCAGTGTGACAAATATTGATGATAGTACTTGCTGCCAGCTGCAAGCTAGGACAAGAGGGACCCATTGGTATTCAGAGGTTTTTACAGCATCTCTGAAGGGCCCTGGTCTACTACTAGTGCTGAAAAGTCAACTTAGTTCTCTGATAATGTACAAAGTGAAGTTTAATAGAATCTGACAGAATTCTGATAGGAGACTGTTACACATTGTTAACATGGTGTCATCATGAATATCACTGTACAGAGCTGCCTCAAAGTCTGTACTGATCACCCTTCTGCAAACTCTGCTGAACAGATGAAATCTCTAAGTTTGTAAACTCAGGGCACAAGTGAGCTGGGGAGATGGCTGGATTTTAGGGTACGATACTGTAAGACTGGCTAATGTCATGTTATTACTCACTCTGACCTGTTTAGATATAGGCCAATTCAAGCTCCCTCTTGAAAAGAGCAGGGTAAAAACTACTGGCTTAACTCTGTTAGGTCCCGCACAGACAAAAGAAGTAAGACTAATTTCTTTGAAGAGGCAACTAAGTGAGGCTCTCAAAATAAAAGCTACAATGATGGGTAATTTGGTGCTATTACAATTACCTTGACAATGTCAGCTGGGTCAGACAACAAGTTGCTTGCCTTGTCTCCTAGGCACAATAACAACAAGACCTTCCTTGTTTGGATCAATGAGGAGGATCACCTTAGAGTTATTTCCATGCAGAAAGGTGGCAACATGAAGGAAGTATTTACCCGCTTCTGTACTGGGCTGACAAAGGTAAATCAATATTGCCTGAGCTATAAGTTCAAATGGTACGTGACTCTCTGGTTAGAGCTGAGAACACAAATTCTTTGAAGCCCCCTCCCGGGTCCTGCATGGTGGTGCTTCATAGCTTGGGTCTCTGGGAATACCTTGATGAGGTCTAGAGCTGTGAGGGCTCTGAAACACACATATTAGCAAAGCATTGTGGCTGTGAAATCTAGAATATGTCCTCTGATGTGGTACCCTTATCCAAGTGTCTAAACTGTTCTTAAAGGATTTCTACATGTTTCTATAAATGGAGCATTGAGAAACTCTGGGTGGGAGAAGAAAGCTTGAATGTGGGCAGGCAAAGCTGGACTGAAGTTTCTAGCCTGAATGCTTTTCTCAGCTTCTAGTCTTGCTATGAACTTGAGGCTTACCAGCCCCTTTGCTAATCCTAACAGATGTGCCAGCTTGAAATGTACTAAATCAAGCTTCCCAACAGATAGTGACTTCAGATTTTTGTAGTGTAGCTTCAACTTAGTCTGTCTCACTGCTAGGAGCAAGATTAAGGCCTTAAAAGCCCCTTGTTGGTGATGCTTTTTTCCAAATGGAGGGGGCTTATGTGACTGACTTAAATAGCTGTTCAAACTGTTGTGGCTGTTGCTATGTAACTGAAGCTGTAAATGAGCACTAATGGATGACCTACATCCTTCAGGCAGAGAACAATCTCTAAACATCCATTCTCTCCATTTATAGATAGAAACTCTCTTCAAGTCCAAAAACTATGAGTTCATGTGGAATCCACACTTGGGCTACATCCTGACCTGCCCATCTAACCTTGGGACAGGGCTCCGTGCTGGGGTGCACATCAAGCTACCACACCTTGGGAAGCATGAGAAGTTTGGAGAAATCCTCAAGAGGCTTCGGCTGCAGAAACGAGGCACAGGTGAGAGATGGTGATAATGATGTCCTAGTCAGGCTGCCCTCAGATACCAGCAAAAGCCTGGCTACAGCCAGAGCCATGTCTTGCTTTGCGCTGGTGGTTCCTGTCAGACCATCCAAAAGGTACCCCTGTAAGCACATGGAGAGAACCAAGTCTTAAAATCATAGCTTGAGGGGAGGGTTTGCCAGTGTTCTGCTTGTGCCTTACTGTATCTGGCTGTCTAGGTATGTCCTGTCTGGTATAATGACCATCTGGTTAAGATTGACCTAATGGCAGCTCTTGCTGTTGTAAGAAGGGATGGGAATCCTGATTTGACTTCTGGCTAGGAAATAGCTACTGTGGGTACTGCTGACCACAGGCTAGATTACTCTTGGGTTACAAGAATAAAGAACTGGCCCAATGGCATGCTCAGTGGCTTGTGTTGGCAGTCAGATCCAGCTTTATCTCCCTGCATGTGGGAGGAAGTGGCAGTGGTGGAGGGAAATGAGGGGAGAAAGGTGGACTTACCTGTGCTCACAGTGGTCAGTGTACTAACTAAATCTCTTGCTCCAGGTGGTGTGGACACTGCTGCTGTTGGAGGGGTGTTTGATGTCTCCAATGCTGATCGTCTTGGCTTCTCTGAGGTGGAGCTGGTGCAGATGGTGGTGGACGGTGTGAAGCTGCTCATTGAAATAGAAAAACGCCTTGAAAAAGGCCAGTCCATTGATGACCTCATACCAGCTCAGAAATAAAGCACTTTATTCTCATGCTTCCTAACTTATTGGATGAATAATAAAATGTCACTCCAATTCAAACCCCTGGGGTCAGAGCCCACTTAGTTACACTGTAGAGAAGTCTTCCATCCATCTGTGTTAGAGTTTATTTTTTTGATGGTTGAGATGTTGCTGAAAACAAAATAAACTATTGTTTTGGCCTGAAGTGTCTTAGATGTGTTAACTGAATGTCTTTGAGATTGAAGTGACTGAGTTTTCTCAGGCTAGAGGGGCTGGTTTTGTGTTCTAGCACAGCTTCCTGGCTGTGCTGCTGCAGTCTCCTTGAGCTGAAGTGTGCTTAAAGCAGTGTCAAAAGAGAACCTTTAACTGATTGTAGTTGCTGTAAACTTGAGAAGTAGTGTTAAACATGAGTCACTGCAAACATGCCTGACCTCCAAGGCTTTAACTTGTGCATCTGCTCATGGCAACTGGAAACTGCCATTATCTGACTACAGCAAGCCAGGCTGATCGTGTAAGGGATGGGAGAGATATGGGTACAAAGGGCTACTGTTCTCAGGTCCTCTTGGGGCTGCAGGGCAATGCTCTGAGGTCAGACCTTCATCCCATAATAACACTGATAGTAAGCTAGTTTGTCGGGGAGATCATATTTTTAATCTCTAGAGATGTGCAGAGAGTTGGTATTAGCAACTAATTGCTCTTTTGGGGGCAAGGAGTGAGATGAAACTTAGACCTGTGCTTCTCAAGTCATTTCACCTCAGTCAGAGAAGAGCTGAGGGCTGTAAGCTGCCTGTCATAGGAAAATACCAGGTAACTGTAGCTTTCTTCAGTTGACTTTTGTTGGCCCATGTACCAGCTGTCCTGTGAACCTAAAACCAAACAGTTAGTCAATTAAAACATGTTAAATAGTTGGGTTTTTTTCCAGACTGAATCTGGCTTGCAAGCTCAGGCTGTTCTCTGGGTGTGAGTTTACAGTGCTGTAACAAGCAGGTCTGTTCTCCAGAATGGGTGTAGTCAGTGTACATGAGTACTTGCTGTGCAGAAGTGTCACATTATTAACCTACAAGAACATTTTCCAGAAGTATTGATAGCTAGGAGCATCGGACCCTTAGTAACAACAGCTTTTACAGCTCATGCAACCTGGGAAGCAGATAGCACCTGCTCAACAGCTCTACCCACTGCTAAAACCTGGCTTTTATTGAGGGAGTGTGATGAAAGGCTGATACAGAACTTCACAGCGAGCAGCTTTATGTAGGCTCAGGTAGCTAAGCTTTCTTTTGTAGAAGCTGTGATATTTCCAAGGCAGTGATTGCAGGCTGTCACTTAGCTGAAGTGATTCCTACATTTGGGGTAAGCTAATTAAATTTTGGTGGGGGAAAGGCTGAGTGAATATCTCAGATGATTATTTTTTTTTTCAGTATAGCTTTCTGTGATTCAAATCTAACCGGGTGGGGGAAGAGGAGATCACATGTAAGAGTTTTGTTCTGTACTGGGTGATGTTCCTGTATTTTGAGTTCATCAGCACAGGGAATTTTCTGTACAAGTCTTGTGAGCAGGGAAGGGAAAACTGTGCAAGAGACAACCAGTAGGTTCTGTATATTCTTTAGATCCCCCTTGCTTTGCTTCAAGTCACTGTTCACAGATGCTTGGCGAATAGCTGGTGCTGCATCTTGCAGTCAGAGAGTGTTCATTTAGTGGTGCCTCTCCTCAACATGGTGTTGTTACTGTGCTCACAGCAATTGTCTAATGGAAGGAGATGCCTGAAAACTTGTCTTTTTTTTTTTTTAGCTATGTCAGCTGGACTAATAAAAACATCTTTCTCCCCGTGCAATTTGTTTCTCCGTTGTCCTTAGCCCACCAGAGCTGCTACATCTCTCCCTCTCATTTTAGCCCCTGGGTTCCTGGGTCTGAGGCAGGACCTGTAGCTGGCTAAAAAATTACAGTCAAAGCAGCAAGCTAGTCCTTAATGCTTGCATCCAACTAGAAAATATTTCTTATTAATTGGTTTTCTTTCCCACCCACCACCTTTGCTGCGTTCCCTCCTGTTGCTGCCATGAGGAATAACACGACCATGCTTTTGTTTCAGCTTGTACAAAGCAACTGAAAATATTCCAGAGAATGAACGTGTCACGGCAAAAGGCTGGACACAGCGACCTACCCCAGCTGGGACTCGCTAAAAACCTGCGATCAAGAGAGAAATTAAACCTCCCACCCCCTCGCCTTAAAAGCTTTGGTTTGATTCTCAGCATTACTCACGTTGCACCCTGGGTGCCTACCGTGGGTCGCGTGGGTACTGCGACCGAATGAAGTGGGTCCTGTGGAGCAGCCGCTCGCTCGTGCCTCGGGCGCCTGAGATGGTGCTGGGCAATGGCAAACTGCCGTGGGTCAGGGGTGCCTTGGCCTTCAACCCAGGGGAGGAGAGGGAGGTCGGCAGTCTCTGCTGTGCTTTGTACAGGGGAACTGCAATTAGCCGTGCTGGCTAATTGCACCGATGTCACCTGGCTTGGGGGAAGGACGCGGGAGCTGGTGCAGCCGGCAGGGCCCTCTGGATGGGTGAGCTCATGCTCTGCATCACACCCAGCAGCGATGACATCATTCCTCACCAAGCCTGGAGCGGTGCACTGGCTCCTCGGTGGCCAGAAAAGTGCTGACGATGTGTGGGTGTAGGCTCGGGGAGGAAAGGAGCAGGGAAGCCCTTCGGGGTGTGCAGGCATGTGTTGCATCTCTAGGCTTTCCCATCAAGTTTCAGCTGAACTTTTCTCTCTTACAGATCCAGGAACTGTGATTGTCGCTGCCGTCCTGCTGCCAGGGAGAGCAGCTGAGCTCTGTAACATGGTCCTTGCGTTGTCCCCTTGCTGCTGTCACACACCCTGCTCCCACAGGCTGGGACGTTGTCCCTCAGCTGCCGGCTCACCACTCAAAACATGCACCATTTTTATAACGTTTTCAAGGAGAATTTCTTTGTCTCATTGTCTTTTTCTTCCCAAGATTTCTGCTCTCCTCTGGGGAGCAGCTGCCTCGCCCCGGCCAGCATGCTGTGCCCATGCAGGGCCATGCCTGCCCTGCAGCAGTCGGTCAGCCCCATCCCCTTCCCTCTCAGCCTGCATTGCCTGCTGCGACCCCAGGGTCCTCATTCAAGGAATTAAGCTGCTTGAGAAACCATTTACCTCTCACATTACACTTATTGGCAGTAGACTGCCCATACATGCTCCTTGCTCCATTTCCATGCTATCTACTGGAGAATTATTAATGGTCTTTCACCCACTTGTGGACTAAGCCACCCAGAGGGTGGTGGTAAGCTCAGTGTTACGGCATTGACCCTCGGCACCCTGCCACGCTGTGGGAAGCTCCCAGGCCTCAGCGAAGTGGCCAAGCTCCTCACACGCTCTCTTGTGCCCCAAAATAAGCAAAGGGACGAGATGGCTGTTTCTCGAGGAGGTCCGAGTGCTCCAGGGAGACTCCTGCTTCTTGGGATGAGGTGACTCCTCTCTCACGAAAGCAAAATCTGGAGCAAAGTGGTTGCCCACTGAGAGCCCTGCCCAGGGTGCAGGAGGCTGCTGCTCAGGTCCTGCCCGCAGCCAGGAATCCTTACTCAGCTCAGCTGGGATCAGCTCAGCTCGGCTTGGCTCAGCTCACCCAGCTGGGCTGGGATCAGCTCAGCTCGGCTCGGCTTGGCTGGGATCAGCTCGGCTCGGCTTGGCTGGGATCAGCTCAGCTCAGCTCAGATCAGCTCAGGTCGGCTCGGCTTGCCTTGGATCCACTCAGCTTGGCTCAGCTCAACCCCAACTGCAGCTGGGGCCAGGACAACAATATCTCCTCTGGCTTTGCATTTTGCTCAGCACAATTAATCCATCACTAGGCCAAGAAGGAAAAGGAGGGTGCTATTGTCTAACGTCTCCGGCACCCATCTTGCAGGGAGGAGGTTTAGGCTCCAGCCTGTCCTCAGACGAGCGTTACCATGTTTTTACGCAATGCGTAATAGCTCCAGCAGGAGAGTTTGAGTGATTTTTTTTTTTTTTCCCTCCACCCACCCACACACCCATGAAATGTGGTAGCGTGGTGGGCAGGGCACTCTTCTGGGAAGGGAGACGGCAGCACAGCCTTTTCATCTCCTGTTTGCTTTTCTTTTTCCCCCGGGGAAGCAGCAGTCCAGCAGGCTCCTTTGGCTGCTCCTTATTCCTCTGTCTAGTCTGTCATTCCACCTCTCCTACAAAAATCGCAGTTATAAAGCTGGAAACACCCAGTGTTATTGCTCCACCAGTGGGACAGGGCACGTGTCCACCATCCTGGGGTTTCGTTGGGTTTTATTTGTCCCCAGTGAAGGGGGAGCCAAGGCCAGCGCTGGAGGAGGACACCCCGTAGCCTAAGATGCTGAGATGAGAGGCTGATAAGAATCACATCATCTCTTGCACTGCTTGACCCTCTTCCCCTCTCTCTGACATGTTGGGGTTTATTTTCTTACACAGAAATTACACAAGCTCCTGGCCAGCTCCATTTCCAGGCCCGGACTGGTTGCCCCGGGTTCCCGGCCCCATGGCCCCTCTGCCTCCCCAGCTGTGAGCCACTGGCCGCTGCACGGGAAAACCCTCGGGCTGCAGAGCTGTTTGGAAAAGGTTTCCCCCACCTTTCAAAAAAACCCCTTTTTTTTTTGTCCGAATGCTTCATCGAGCCAGGTCGAGCAGGCGCAGGTGAGAAGCCACGGCTACTACATCCACAGTGTGGGTCTAGTAATTAAATTGGCAGCGTGGGCTTGGACTGGGATTGACAATTAATGGGGGAAATCTGCATTACCAGACAGGGTAAAAATAAACAGAGACGCATCCAAACCTACCGAAGATTTTTGTTTTCCTCCTCCAGACAGTGAGTAAGACTATGAGAAACGATGAGAAACCATGTGTGTGCGTGTGTATATATATATATATATATATGTATATTTTTATATATACATATATAAGTATATTTTAATATATATGTGTGTGTGTGTGTGTGTGTGTGTGTGTATATATATATATGAATATAAACTTTCAAAGGATAAAATGTCTCATACTTAACACCCAGGAAAATGGATAGAAAGGTTAACAATCAGAAAAATGTGAATGTTGAAGTTTTTATTGAATGTCAAAAGCTTCAGCTAAAAATACAGAATGGACAACGCTGAGCTTTCTATCATGAAATTTCAGAATAAAACCAGAATTGAAGATTAATTTGACAGCTACATGTGCAAGCTCCAGATCTGTGTAAAGACCAGCTTCGCACTGTGTCTAGTGCAGGTGGGTGTGAGGTTCGGCCGATGGCTGCAGTCTGATTGCCCTTTCCACATCCATTACTGATGACCAGGGAGTAAAACTGAGAATAACCTGTGCTGAGGAGACCTTGGAAGTGTCAGCTTGTATTTTTGCAGCGACTTACTGTGATGGTGTTAGCTGGTAGTACTCAAGCTCAGCAAAGCTTTCCTGAATTACTTGGGAATGAGAAAGGCTGGAAAATAAGTGAATTAACTGAACTGCAACCCCGTGTTCTTCAGCCTGGTCCGGCAGAGCAGTTAGCAGTACACTGAGGATGGCTTTGTTGGGGCATAAATAGTGGCTGGTTGCAGTTCAAATGCTGCCGCATCTTCAAAGCGCAGCGACACCAGAGGGGAAATCAACGTCAGGGTCAGCGCTGGCACCAGCCCTGCCCATGGGAGCTGGTGGAGGCTTCGGCACAGAGGGGATTTCTCCTTCGCTGGCCCAGCTGGCCAGGGACAAGCTGGAGGCCACCACAGCAGTGAGATGGGAACCAGCTGGTTTTAGGGTACTGGGTGGTGAAGTCATCTCGGGCAGGAAAGCTGGTGTTTCAGTAAGCGTGGGCTGGGCTGCATCCTTGCGGTCTGCCCACAGAAACTGGCCAGTCTCCCTCGGTGGCTGTGGTGAGATCCCCTGAATCATCACTAATCACAGCTCAGGCTGATGACGTTCCTGGGCTGCTGGGCCTGCGATTACTGGGAAGCTGGCAGAGCTGTCCTGTGCTGGTGGGGCAGAGCTGGAGGGTCAAGCCAGGAGCTAGTGACTGAAGACATCCAGATGGGCATAAGAAGAGAGGTCTGTGGTGGGAATGGACACCAGGAGGGATGTGGGACCATGCTGCTCCACGAGTGGGCTGTCATCAGCAAAGGGCATCGGGATACCATCGTATCAGATCGCTGCTGTAACAGCTCCGCGTTGGGACTTGTCTGGGGAGAGACAGCTCTGGAGATACTCGTGGGAACATGCATGAGAAGAGGATTGTGATGGACAGGAGCGCTCATGGCCCTGGAGCGCCCAGCTCCTCGCCATGGGAGAGTGACAGCTGGCTTTTTTTTATAAGCTGTTGTTTTAAGGCAAAACATCGTTGAGCGTCCTGAGGATGCTCTTTGCCCGGGAGCTGGAATAACTACCTTCCTTCCCTCTGCCTCTGGGATGTCCCCTTGCCTCCTGGCCGGGCCAAGGGGACGTGCTGCTGCCAGCACCGCTTCCTCTCCTCCGTCTGGTGGGTGGCACAGGGGGTGCTTTGCTCTCATGGAGGGGTGGCTGGTGGGGCCCCAGCAGTGCCCCAAACCTTGCACCTACCTAGAGGGTGGGAAGGACCATGAGGAATCAACAGCTCAGCTATTTCCCACTGCTCAAAGCCTCGGGAAAGGCTGGAGGATTTCTTACAGCTGTCCTGGAGACTGGAGGAGAGCAGAGGTGGGAACGCAAGTCCAGGCACACGTGGACATGTGCAACTGCCACAGTGAACCCAGCCACCCCTGGGGGCTCTGGGCACCTCCCCATTCTACCTGTGGATCTCTGGAGGCTGATCCACAGCCCATACTGTCTTTCACAACCTCCTAGAAGGTCCATCCTTCCCCTCCTCAAAACTCTTGCAAAGCCCCATCCCAGCAGCAGGAGGTAAGTGCTGAGGAAGGCTGTACCTCCCCACTGCAGTGATGTCCCAAGGGTTGTGTCCTGGCCGGCATCCCTCGTCACCAGCGACCATACTCTCACTGCAAGGCTCCTCCTGATTGCATTAACATGGAAGAGAGTCAGGCTGAGAGGCAGCAGGGCTTGCAGCAGGCAGTTCTCTGCAGGGCTGTGCGAGGTGCACGCCAATCCCACCTTGCATCTGAGCATCAGCTGCCCTTGTGCAATAGCTGAACTGCCCCAGGTTATCTCACGGAAGCCCTCGCTTTCACTTACTCATTCTTTGGGGTGCTGTGAAGTGGGGCAGGGCTGAGGGCTCATCTAGGCAAAATGCTGAGCTAACCTCACAGCCAGCAAGTGGGAGACGTGACCATCCCAGAGCCATAAGCTACGTGTTTTCTGTGACTTGGTGGTTTGGCCTTTTTTGGGGCTTTTTTTTTTTTTTGGTGGTTATTATTTGCAATGAGCCCTGTGGTTTGCAAAGAGGCTTGTCAGCAGGATGGAGACCTTGCAGCTTAGCATGGGGGGAGCTGCCTGTTTTGGACTGCAGGCAACAGCCCGTGCCACTGCTGAGCTGGAACGAGGTGATGAGGACAACCATGGCAGGGGACAAAGAAGGTCCATCTCCACTGGACCTGACTCTTGCTGCTGTGGAGCAGCACCCCTGGAACAGAGGCTTATTTCTGAGTACCTCAGAGGGGAAGGGTCCGTGCGGCAGCACGGGCTCTGCCCTGGTTCACACGCCTCGCTTCCTGGCAGTAAACTACATTTTGGACAAAACTAGGCCCCAGCCCCAGCAAGGAGTGGTCAGTCTGGCCTCAGCTGCCACCCCACAGCATCCAGCCTCTTCTCCCACAGTGGCTGCAGACACTTGGCAGTGTTTCGTGCCAGTGGTCATGTGTGTCCTCACACAGGCGAGGGGAGTGCCTGTTTGGGGGTGCAGCCCTGGGGGCTCACCTGAGTCTGGGCATCGCTGCCTGATGCCATGATCCATTGCCAGTAAGATGCCATGTCCATCTCCTCTCCTGGGGGGAGCAGGATGTCTCCAGGGGTTGAGCACCCCTCTGCACAGCCCCCTCCTGCTCCTCTTGAAACACCTTTGAGTTGATTGTGGTGGTCCTGGTGCTTGGGCATGACACCCCTGAATGCCTGGCTAGGAAGACCCTTGCATGTAGTATAAAACACAGTTCTAAAAACAGACAAAAGTTGTCCTGTGTTTTTCCTCACAAGGAATATAGGATCAGCCGTGGAGCAGTATTTGTGAGAAAGGAGACCAAGCAGTGGGTCAGCTGGAGCTCGTGAAGAGGCGTAAGACAGCAGATGGCCAGTGTATCTTTTCCAAATACTTTTGTATAATCAGTGTCAAAGCCAGCAGTGACGTGTCTTTCTGTTTAGCCTATGTACCCTTTCAGCCATTACTTTCCTGTGGTACCTGTACACTGTCCTCTCTGGCCACTATTTCCATTTTGCTTGTCATTGACCTGGCCATGTTGAGATTTTTTGTAAAATTTAGCTCAGGAGTGAAGCCTCCACCAAGAACAACTTCACTGGTGAGCCACCATCCCATATAGGGTTTGTTCAAATACCCCGCTGACAAGCCTCTCAGCTTAGTGTATTCACTTCCAGTTAAAGCCAGCACTGAGCAGGGACCACCAAAACCACGTATGAGATTACTTAAAAGGGGTTTGGAATAAACACATTGAGAAGATAGAGAGAAACAGTGAAATACTTTTAAAAACCCAAGAGATTTTTGAGGCTGAATGGGCATAGGAACAGTTATTAAAAAGACATAAAACTAGGAAATAAGGTAAAACAATTTTTAAGATACTAAGAAACATCTTCCAGTGGATACCAGTGAGGAGGGAAACACTTTGTTGTTTGCTGGCACTCTTAGTCCCATGACACTTTCAAACACAAACATCCACCACTAAGCCTTTATGAATCCTCCCTTCTGACTTTTGTGGAGGTCATTTAGCATTACTTAATACTGAGCTTAGGGGAAAACCTAATAAGCCAACCACTAATCTTTGAACTTGGCACATAATTATCCATTTGCTATTTCTCAACATGTTCTTTCTTGTCCTTCCACCCCACTGAGAAACCCCTGGAGTGCCAGAGGAGGTAATTGTGGCCGGCAGCCTCAAGCCGGCCGCGGCAGCGAGCCTGTGCTCACGCCGGCACTCGGGACACGCTGGCTGTGGCCGAGCGGCTGCAGTTTCCAAACAAGCTGTTGTGGGAGATATTTTGGGATCTGGAAATGAGCCTCTCAGAATAGGTAACTTGTGGTGAGGGACTGTTATCAAGTCACACTGAGACTGTGGGATCTTTGGAAAATAAGACAAAAAAAAAATAATTAGGCACTTACACTGTGCATGAAGCATGTGGATAAAGTATGTTTTAGAAGTGCCTGAAAGTTTGTCAGTATTTTCTTTCCTTTTTCCTTTCCAAGGCAGAAAAGCCCCCTGCCATCCCCCCGCAGGTGGGAACATGCTGCTCACCCAAGAGAATGAAACTTCCAGGGCTGGGCTCTGGGGGCATCAGTACTGAAACCCCAAACTCTGGCTTGGGAAAGAAAACAAGATTGCTCCTTCAGCTTATGCCAGGCTTAGTGCTAACAGGACTTGGCATCTGTAGGATGTTGGGTTTAGCAAAGCATCATGCAGGCTTCTAACAGCCCTCGGAGAGTATCATTAACTCCAGTTCACAGTGGGGAGGAAGCAGCTTTGCTGAGGCTGGGGACAGGGTGGCCGAGGTGGCTCTTGGATACAGTCCTCTGCCTTCCCACTCACCCGCTTTGAGATGAGGGTTAACCTGGTCGCTCTTCTTCTTCTCCAGATGGAAAAAAAAATCCCCACAAAAAAAAATCTGGTTTGAAATGCAGAATTGTCCCTTAGCTGAGTGCGTCCCTCAAGCACAAACTCACTCACTACTCACTGCCCTGGGCAAGGATTTTGACTATTTTTGTCCCAAGTAGTTGCATTTTATTTATGCCCCTTTTAGTCTGTTCCTTCCTCAAGATAAAAACAACAACAACAAAAAATATAAAAATAAAGTACAAAGGTCTCAAGAGAGCTCAACCTTTCCTCTCCCTGCTGCCTCTCCTGCAGAAATAGAAAATTCTTGCAGAATTTATCTTGGGAATGGAAAGGACCGTAAAAAGCATGTTAGCAGAAGTGAACAGTTGTTAGCAGAGGTGGTCCACTCACAGCTGGAGACCCTGGTCCCCTCCCACAGGCCATCTCCCACCAGCGTGGGGAGGGCACCAAAGGGGACATCACCCTCCAGTCCACCTCAGGGCAGACCCTTGCTCCAGCCCAAGCACTGGCAGCAATAAAACCCTGCAATAGATGTGGCCAACTCCTGCTCCGCAGACCCCCAGCTCCTTCTTTCAGGTGCTGGGCTTTGTCTGTCAAGTTTGGCCATTTTGAGGTGCAGGACCCCTCATGTCCTGCACCCTAGAGAGCTGGTGGTGGCAGGATGGGGCTTTGTCTCCCCTAGGAAGGTTCAGAGGACTTGGGGACAGCAGCAGTAGTTGCAGAGAGCAGGGACCACAGCAAGGGTCCACCTGAAAGAGCCCCTATAAGGAAAGGGGGTAAAAGCAGGGAAGAGCTGGGGAGAAATCCCCTTGCAGGATGAAAGCGGGGTTGGAAAGCCAAGGCTGGAGCAATGGTGCCCTGGCAGGCTGCATTCCCTCGTTCTCATGGAAACAGGAGCAATGCCACCAGCTTGGCTGTTTTCTCTGCTTATTTTTAAACGTGGCTCCTGTTTAGGCTGGCGAGTGTTCCAGCAGCCCCCGGCAGGACCCTGGGGTGGCCTTTGAGGAGCAAGGCAATGCTGGGAGGCACAAGAGAGAGCGCTGCCCCTGCCCTGGGTGAGCTCTATCTAATCAGGGTGACGGCTAGAGCCCCATAAATGGCAGCACTGGTGGTGAGCCCCAGCCCCACGTGCCCAGGAGGCTCTGACGAGCTGGTGGTAACTCCTGTATCTGCTGTAGGTCAAAGTCACGTTCGGCAGAGGCTGGGAGCAGGAGCTGGCGTCTTTCAACTTCCCCTCTACTCTGAGCGGGTGAGGAATCCTTTAAATAAAAAATCTCCCTTGGCCCAAGCACAGGAAACAGCCGCCTTTGGAGCAGTCGGGTCGAGCAAGAGACTTCCAAATCAGGGCATCCCGGTCCCCCGCGCTGCCTGTGCGCGAGCTCTGAATGGGGAATGCTCTCCTCTCCTCTCCCTGCGCTAGAAACCGCTGCCCGTCTGTTCCTATTAAAGGATATTGTTTAATCTCCAGCTGGGCTGATGCTCATGCAGGCTGGAAGCTGCAGCCCAGCAGAAATCCTTGGCAAGTCTCGTTAGGACCTCGAATCCCTTTGGTGAAGCTCCTTTTTTTGTGAAGGGTGCAGCTCCGAAACACAGCAGGGTGTTGCCATTAAATGTCAGGGATGATCACAGCAGAGCTGATGGGTCCCAGGAACAGAGACCCCACCCCACTGCATGGGTGGTGTTTGAATGGAGCAGCCCCCATGCGTGAGGACTTGCAAGATCTGCAGGTCTGAGTGATGCTTTCTGAGCCTGAGCGTCACTCCACAGGTGACAAGAAGGCAGCCCAAGGGTGGAGGACATGCCCCTGGCCCCATGAGGCCCCGCAGGACAACCTCCATCACAGGGGGTGGACAGGGCACATCAGCACACGAGTGCACCCGCCACCGGGAACCCAAGCACCCAGCTGGGTTTGGGCCAGGCTCAGGAGCACAGCTTGGCAGGCAGCAAAGGCTGCCACCATCACCAGCCATGACTGAATGGTGCCAGCAGGCAGGGCACAGCCCTTCACCATCCAGGATTTGGTTACCCCTGACTGCATCATTCTCCAAACCAAGGCTGACTCCACAGCAGCAGGCTGCGGATGGGTCTCCACTCACCTCTGGAGCTATATTACCAGACCATCCATCTGCAGGCCACAAACCCAGGGCCACCACAAATTGGTGTGGGGCTGTCCTATTTTAAACCACAGATGGTCCCTCCTGACACCTCAGAGTCCACCAAGCTGAATTGGGCCAAACCTGACATGGTATTTCCTGCAAAGCATTAAGGTTTCTGCTGATGTGATTGCCCCGCTGAGGTTCAGCTTAGCTCAAAGGTTCACAAAAGCTGCAGCTGCCATTGCCTCAGAGTGGTAATCAGGGAAAAGAGCTCCCGTGCACACCAAGGCACGGAGCTTCGCCTTCAGCTCAGGCACAGCCAGGTCTGGCCACCAGTGTGCTGAGCCACTTCTGTCCCTTCTGTCTTCTCCCCCTCCCAGCACCCCAAAGGCAAGGAGAGGCACAGGCTCATCACAGCAGCAGATGACTTCTTCCATGGAAACAGATGCCTGCTTCAGCTGACGCACTGTCTTTGTGTTGAGCTCGATCCCACCTATTCTGATTGTCACTGTTGTTATTGTTTCCATAACCATTTTTCCTCCAGACTTCCGATGTGTTCCCGCTCCGGGAACGCATTACTTCAGCCCTGCCTGCTCCCAGGGCATGCCAGCTTCAAAAACGCATCTGAGTGACCTGTCCGGCCTGGTAACAAGTGCTCCTTCCTCAGATTCTCTGGGGACGTCATCTGTAGCCTGTCCCACGTGGGGAGGAGCTGCCCGTGGGAGCAGGACCGTGGCCATGGCCACAGCAGGAGGCACATCCCACCAGCAGCCAGCCCAGGAACCGCAAGTGCTGGGTCAGGAGGGAAAGCATCGATGCTCTTGGCTAGCACCGAACCAGAGAGTGGCTTTGATCCTTCTTTGCCAAGGGAGAAAACTTTCCTTGAATTCAAGCATATGACAGCCTAAGCAAGAGCCAACGCTCGAGGTTTTTCTGGGTTGCTGCTGGATAATGGATTCACAAAACAGCTCGCCGCTTCCTTCAGTGGGGGTGGTGAGTCGGTCACAGTTACCCATCCAGGGAGACTCCAGTATACGTCCCCCAGCTCCCTCTCCCCGGGATGTGCACAGGACATCTCCACTCCCGCTGACACAGGCAGCCACGCTTCAGCCACAGCAGAGCTGTCGATGAGACAAACAGCCCTTTTCAGCACCACTTCAAACAGACACCAGCACCTTACAGTGGGGATCTGACAGACTTTCTGGCTCCCCAGAGACACAACGGCTGACCACCTGCCTGAGTGGACTGTGAATATTTATGACCTCCAAAAAAAGACAGCAGCAGTTTGTGTGCCGGACAAATAACCATGGAGTTGATGAACTGTGCCTCTTCCTAATCCTTTGCTGAGCTGTGTGACTAATACAAGCTTGAAGGTCCTCCTGACAGCATCCTTGGATGCCATGAAGCCCTTTCCCTTCTCTTCTCCAGGAGAGAAAATTTCAGCAGTGTTCTCACAACACTGTGAAAAAATTATCACTTCACTTTGCCGAGAAGAAAATTTGGGACCTTCTCAAACTACTCTGCTTACGTCTACCAACAGAGAGCTTTTGTTGTCCTACACGTCAGCCCACCCACACTCATCACGGCGGCCAGAAAGAGATCTAACTTGAGTCTTGGGAAAGTCTGACTCCTACACTTCCTGCCTTGTGACAGACACTTGCACAAGCTGCACCACTCCCCGTGTGTCAGGCCAGGACCTTCCCTTCCTCTTTCGCACAGGGACTAGCCTGGTCCACGCAGAAGGACTTTCTGAGGAGCAGAAGGAGGCCAGCCAAAGGAGAAGTTGACCTAGCAACTAGACATGAAACCAGGGCTAGGAAGTGTCCTGGCCCAAACCCAGCCTGGATTCAGGCCAGAAAAGAGAAATGAAACCAGCCGAGATAGGAAGAGGCTTTTTGGTTTGTGGTTTGTCCTTCAGCCTCCAGCTCACCTGTGTCCTGGGGCAGCCCTGCCCCTGACAGCCACAATGGCAGCAGACCTCCCTCCCCCTGCCAGCCACAATGGCAGCAGACCAGGGTGCTCTTTTGTGGAAAACCGTGACTAGATAAGGATGTGCCAGTGGGTGATTTTATCTCTTGTGGGTACCCTCAATACCTGCCAGGCTGGACCCTCGGTGGCTATCACTGGTCAGCACGCACTGGTTGTACGGGGATTGCCCCAGAGGGGTGCAGCACGAGGAGACCCCCGCTATAAGCATCAGACAGGGAGGAGGAACAACAAGTGACTGTCCTAAAAACTGACCCAATCCTCCAGCCATGCCTGGAAGGAGGGTGCTGAGGGAGGGAACGCCTGCTACTCCATTTCAAACCCATTGACCTATTCTACCTGCTTGGAAACAGAACAGAAGCAGAGATCAGATCATTCCAGTCTTTCCTCTTCTGGACTCAGCTCCAGTTCTGCTCAGTCTCCTGCTTCAGGAGATGGCCTAGTTAGGGACCCTGTCACCTGCAAAGACAGATTTTAGTACCTTTTCCCTGAATCTCAGCCCACTTCAGGATTTTCCACACAGCAGCTGGTGAGTGGGATTGCTGGCAGGCCTTTTTGTCTCCGATGGCATCAAGGCTGAGCAGGGCTGTGTTCGAGCTCCTGCTGGGTTTAACACCTCATTTCCTTTGCTGTCTGCCCTGTAAACACAGGGAAAGGAGGCTACACACCCTTTAGTAACCCTCAACAGCAAATTGTACACCACCACGGCAGTGCAGACAGCTCACTGCTCTACTAACTGAAGAACTGGTCTGGGAGCTCAGATTTGCTTGTGACCACATCCTCTTTGTGCATACACTGATTTCTAAATGGGCACAAGCCCTTCATCACAGTGCCAGAGAGCTGGTGGAGGTCCTGCTGAGCTGCACAAAGAAGGTCTTTGCTGCAGAAGTTGCCTGTGCCTTCTCCCTCGCACCAGAGGCCAGGCTGGAGGGTGCTCTGCAGCTGGGGTGGATGGCAGGCTCAGAGGAGAGGCTGAGGCTTAGCTCGCCCTTCAGTCTCTCCCTATGAGCATGAATGTTGTGTCCTCCAGCTTAGGTAGTCACCATCAGGACTTGGGGTGTCTCTTCTTCTGCGCTGCACTTATACACACTTATATTCATGGTATAGTGCAGCACCATGCAAGGCACCCAGAAAATCCTTCTCTAGCACTGACGGTGCTAGAGGAGGTATATGGCTGTTGGTGTATGGCCAATATTGTGTAAGAGGTCCTTGTCAGCATGACCCACATTCCCAGATGTCTCCAGCCATATACTTGTCCACATGGTAATGAAAGGGTAAGTTACAACAATGGGCCTTGATGTTGCACACTCAATTTGCTGTCATCTACAGAGCTGTCTCCAGCACTAATTTCACTTGAAAAGATTGGCTGACAGCAGTGTTCCAAGACATTGCTGTGGACACAGAGAAGTGGAAGCTCCTGGATCTGACCCTCTGGCAGGGTGCTCAGGCTGGGCTGAGAGCATCCCAACCCCAGCAAAAAGTTCAGTAAAGATTACCAAAAATACACCCAAATTTGAGCAGGTGTTGGTAAAAAGGATTGAGCTGTTGGGAAAGCAATACCAAACTCATAACAGAGATGGACCAGCACCTCCATTCCCTCCACAACTTCCTTACTTCTCTTCCTGTATTCTGTGGGAAGGCGCTTTCAAACTGACTCAGGGTCTCCCACCTCTCAGGCAGTGGGGCTTCTGCAGGTTTTGCTGTGTAGAAGTGGATCTCTGCAGAGCTCTGGTTGGAGCACACCAGCGTGGCTTAGACTTGCTAAGCAAGGGCAAGAAATCACCATTTTCTGTCTCCAGACACACACTCCTTGCTCTAATAAGCTGCAAAGGTTGAGCACTACTGGCAGGAAAAAGGAGAGCTCCAGCAGTGTCCCACACAGCCCCTGGGGGAGAATCAGACCCTTTCAGAGGTCAAAATTTGGCCTTCAACCTCTGCAGTGCCCTACCCACAGGGTTACTCCACGACCAGTGAATTTAGCAGCACAAAACCCCATTTCTCTGCAAGCAGTCAAGCTGCAGACAAGGTGACTGCCAGCATGTCCCACACATCCCCAGCCAGGACACCTGCACGTGCTGCAAGTAAAGATAAACGGGTAAATTACAGCAGTGAGTTTAACAGGAATCATCAGCATCACCACAAATTTCAACACAACACCGTACTGATCCAGAGCTATACTTCCCAGTTTTTAGTTTCCCATTTAGCAGCATGTCTATCTTTGGTTTAGTCCAAATTTAGGACTTGTTTTCATCCCCTGCCTTCCCTGAACTCAGCTGCAAAATCAATGAAACTCAGTTTTGCAGTGAAATCTGAACGCGATTGCTTACAAGCCATGCGGAAAACTGGAAAAAGGCATCGTCTGAGTGACAAGGCACGGATGAAATGTTCTTTATTCTCACATGTTGTCGCAGGACAGAAGGGGAGGGGAAGGTAGAGGTAACAGCAAGTTAAGGAGAGATGCTGGATGCTCGTTAAATAAATAGCATGTCTCCCCATAAAGCTTGGCTCTCATCCCTCCTTTTTATTTTTATCCTCGATGGATGTTTCTATTACTGCCTTTGCTTGTACTACTTTGCAAAGGTGGTTCCACCTTTCCCTGCTTCTTCAGCGGAACTATCCAGATGTAAAATAGAAAAAAAAATAAATCTGTCTTACATCATGCAACACTCACCCTGGCAGACCATTCTAATCATGTCAACAGTAGAAAGAAAACTAGAGAACAGTCTGGTATTTTAACTTAGCCAAGTCATTAGGTGCACAAACTAGAGCCCGGCTCCCTTTTGTGCACAGCAGAATCCATCCCTATTCCATCAGGATTCACCCCGAGCACAGCTCTGACCTGAAAAGTGACCTTTTAAGGAGAGCTGCCTCTTGATCAGCAAATCTGGTCCCTGCTGTGAACTGTCACCGTTTTTAGGCTGGTTTCCCAGCGAAACAAGCTTTATGTAGCCATGCACTGCATGTGAGCGCCCGTGCTC
>NW_010288399.1:31035-37245 GCF_000700745.2 Antrostomus carolinensis | reverse complement strand
CTGAACCTGCAAGCTAGCTTCAACCAGGGTTGGTGCATGGACTGGAGATAAATGTCCCTGCAAGTCTCCTGAAAACAGAGCTCAGAGGAGGAACTTGTCTTTCCATGCAGCCCCTGCGAGCTGCAGCTTCACCCCAAGAACTGTTTGCACCAACAACTACGGTGTGAGAAGATATGGTGAGTGGTACAACTACACCCCAGACACAAACCCATCCAAATCAGGGGCTACTTGAGGTGGTGCTCACCAAGCTGCTCTTCTGCCAGTGGTAAGCTCCCACCATCCCTCTCTTTACACCTTGCAATACTCCTTTTAATGACTCTCCTAAGAACCAAAGGGCCATCAGGAAGAAAAACGGACACAGTTCCCTACAGCAACAGGACCAGGACAAGCCTTCCCTCCTGCTTATGGAGGCCTCGCAGTGAGAGCTGGCTGCTCCTGAAGAGCTGCAACAAGAGGACAGTCCTGACCCTGTTCATTAGTACACGGAGCCCACACAGCTCCTCGTTGTGGCATTTTGTTGTCATGCACGTTGCCCATCCCTGCATGCATTAGAGAACACAGCTCACTAAGTAAGCATTCTAGTGAGGTGTTTGATGCCGTAAGGAGAAGCACCTAGGAACTGAAGTCATCCAGAAGAGATGACTCTCCTTCCTCCTCATCCTAGGCACTGCTCTAATTTCAACCATTCACTGCAGCCTTGCACTTACTTGAGCTAAACTGTCCTTCAGGCCTGAAGAATCATGTTAGCAACTTAACACTGAGGAGATCCCTTTACATTTGCCATACTCTGTACCAGAGATCTGCATTGAGATACTTCAGGGGGCCCTGGAGCACATCTGCTTTCCCCAGCTAGAAGAACACTTACAGTCCTGGTCTGAAGAGGTTCATGGAGCCCTGACACCACAGGAGACCTCAAAAAGGGACTGTCCCTTGAATTGAGACTAGCTAGAAGCGTTCAGCCAGGAGGGTTCGGCCAAGGCTCATCTTTGGAGATAAGGAGAAAGCAACAAGTTTTAGATGCCAGGGATAAAGATGTCATAAAGGGACCAGTTAGATAAAACTGATCTGACCCAACAAATTTGCTCTGGTGGCTGCTCCCAGATTGGTGATGAGGAGCAGAACACCCTGAGAGCAAAATTCTGCTGGGGCTTGTCCCACCGCATGGCCATGCACAAAGGGACAAGCCCCATGCACATGGCTCACCACGACTCCCACTGCAACCAACGCTTTAGAGCATCACCTTGTGAGGCGCAGAAAAGGGCTCGGCAGCAGCCGATGGGCACTGGGACTGCGGGAGCGAGGGGACGAGTCGCTGGGCTCCTTCACAGAAAGGACACGGAGGAGCCTGAGATCGACCAAAATAAACAGCTTCGCCATTTCCACTCGCTGAATCCAAACATCCCACTGATAAATATTAGTACCAGTCACTATGAATCCCCCAAGAGCAAAACCTGGGTTACCGTCAAAGTGAAAGCTGCAGCAAAATATGTAATTTGAAAAAAATCCCGAGCAATAAGTTTCACTTCTTGCCTATTCGAAGCACAAGTGACAAGATTTGTTTGAAGATTAAAACAGACTGCAGGCATGGAAAATGCCAGGCATAATGCTTTAGAATTACTTAATACAGTGAAACATAAATGGCAAGTGATCCCAGATTATTTTAGAAGAGTCTGGCTGCAATTTACAGCCTTGATTAAACTGATTACTAAAGGATGAACAGCAAAATAGTTCCAGTAATTAAATTTCCAAAGAGGAAAACAAAGATTCTTACTCTTTAAAAAGCTGCAAATGAATTTAAATATTCAATATTCCTTTTACCTTTCTCAACAGAAAAGCCTGCTGCCCAACATGGTCATTTTCTAGGAAAGGAGATGGAACAAGGCTTGACAAAGAACTGCAGAAGGGTTTTACAGCCCTACAGGTTCTCCATGGCAAAGCTAAAGACCATTTAACTACACCTTAGCTCCAAAAGCAAGTAAACGTAATGGAAAATTCAATGTAGCATTAGAGTATTTTTCAACCTGAAAAATATCCAACTTCCGTCAATATTTTGTGCTGCATTTTTCTCCCTAGTACTTTTAAAATAAGTCAACATTGTCTGAGTAGGTAACAACACCCGATAACCGATGCAAAATCGCTGCTCTGCACGGAGCAAGTGATCCTTGGAGCTCTTTTCTAAAAATATTCCAGATGAACACCCACCAGAGCCATGTTTCTGCATTTGAGAGACATCCTGTGGCCACTGCACACATTGCAACGTCCCTCTGCAACTCGCCTTTCCTTGCAGGAGTAACCATCCATCCATCCATCCATCCACCCATCCATCCATCCAACCACCCAACCCACCAGTTTTCCAGCAGATGCCCCATGCCACCAGCCCCTGCTCCTGCTCCTTGGGGCTCCACAGACACAGGACAATTAAAACATGTGTTTTCAAGCATCTCCAAGCTCCTATCAGGCTGGTGTTTTTTCCATCTGTGTGGAAACATGTGTGAAAGCACTTCACATTGATGCCTTTTGGCTGGGTAAGCCGGGAGGGGAAATAATTCTATGCTTAGAAAGACTCTGCTGTATGTATCTGACCACAGTGCTCATGCTGAGCTGAGGTCTTGGTAAGACACCTCCAAGCAAAAAGGGCTTTACCTTGAGATAAGCAAATGATTGCAAACCCTGTGACTGTAACACCAGTAGCATTTCACCTTCTGATTTTGCATCCTTATGTGCTTTAACAAAGTTATTTTCATGGTGAGGTATCCGAGTATCTGATTTTTATTCACCTAATACATTCACTTTTGATCAGCAACTACGAAGAAACATGAACTGTATGAATATTGTTTTTATGCCCTGAATTTCATAAGGATATTATTAAATGATAACATAAGGGTATTACTGTGGTGACTGAGAACTCCAATATTTCTATGCCTTGAAATTCAATGCTGTGGTTCCCACAGCAACCATAACCATGCCCACTCCATGAATTTTACATCCCAGTCTCAGAACACACAGTTCCAAGTGCTCAACATACATAAGCAAAACAAGCAAAAGCATTTTTTTTTTTCCTGCAATAACCATCTTGCCTGCTAAGTCACAACCTCTACAAGGTGTTAATTGCACTTGTAGGTGAGGATGAACTCACAACTGGCAATTAATGTCCTAAACACAGCTTCTGTGCCCAGATACAGGATTCACAGTCTTACTATTGACACAGCTTCTGTGCCCAGATACTTACAGGATTCACAGTCTTACTACTGACACAGCTTCTGGTTTTGCTTAATGCTGGAATGAGAGCCCCCTGTTTGTACTGAAAGTTAAAGATCCTTAGAAAGCTAAAAAAGAACAGTTAAGGGCCTTTCAAATTCTTTTGCTTGGAATACAATACTATTTCAACTTCAGAAGCACTGGATGAAGAGGCTGCTCCTCCATGGCTTTGCTCATTTTATCCAGCCCCTTTGCTTGGAGGCAGGACTTGGTAGCACATTAAGAGGAGATCAGCAGAAACAGGAACATGAACACCATCATGTTATCTGGGTGTTTAAGGGTTAGCTTTTTCCTGCTCTTAGTCTGTCAGAAGTAAGGAGCACACACATGAACAGCTCCCACATCTGTGTTGTTTCCTGGACTTCTCCTCTCTCAGCATTTACTGCTGCTGCTGCTACACAAGACACCGATGGGTCATTGGTATGAAGAATTGTGACTTTAAAAAAAATTCTTATTAATTGCACTAGGTTCAGCTTTTATCCAAAACTTACACATCTTCCTTTTTGATAAGTTTGTTCTCTGAAGTGATGGGGTAATGGTCAGTGGTGAAATCAATGAAACAATTCACTGCTACCAGAGCGAAAAATTCCAAAGGTGGAATTTTCACAACCACACTTCACCGGTATGTCAGAGCAGGAGTTTAACTGGCAGCACCAGTGCTATGTAATAACGTGAACCTATCTTTACGGGAAAGCTCCAGGGCTTTTCTGTGAAAACTTATTAAAAATATTTTTTAAAAAATATTGACAGTTGGAAATATGGGAAACGGCAAATCTGTAGGTTTAAAATGAAACATTAATCTACAGTGAGACCAGCTTTCCCAAACTGTATTTAGTATTTCCTAAATATCTGCAACGTGAATTAGAAAACAAAATTTTACATTAGTAATATAATAGAAATATCATCTAATGCCAACAATCTCTAAATATTTAACTCTCAGGTTACAAAGAAGAGATGTGGTGTTGGATAGCTGATGGCAGACTGCACAGGAAGAAAACACTCAACCACTCCACCCCGGAAACACAGAGACCACCACCAGCTGATGGAACCTCTGCCCATACCCAGCGAGGTACCGGAGCCCTTCAGGAACCGAAACCAGCACAACCAAGCAGGTTCTAATTCAAAGCTGCTGTCTATGTCCTGCTGCTCCAGACCAGGGCTTAACAGAGAAAATGGTGCTCCAGGTTGGCTGCAGTCCTAATTCAATTGCAATCCACAACATGGTGTATGACACAGCAGCTGTGGGAAGGACTGATTAAAAGCCTCTGTGCATTATCCCAACAGGCCCATGTGTATCCGACATTTTAACTGAATTGGAAAGATCTCTACTTAAATTCCAGATCTGCTACAATCTTTCCATATGTCTAGAAGGACTCCTGACTTCATTTCTTTAACATAAAAATGTTGATAAGAATTTCAGAATATTTTTTAAAATAATCTAATTTATCTTGATTAAAAATGCTGCATTTAAAAAAATCTGGGATACAGTATCTCACTACATTTGATCTTGAAATTTCACTGTAGTACATGGGAAAAAGATGAGCCTTGCCCAAATCTGTACTAAAAATCTTTGAACCCACAAAGACTGGACCAGACACTGTAGCTTGGATGGAAGTAGTGTGCAAAACACTTAGACCAGCAGATTAGCTGTTCCTCTGACCCACCTCTCTCTACTTCTCAACATGGTCTAGGACCTGAGACCTTCTAAAGAGATTTTAAAATAGACTGAAGTGTTTTAGAAAGCCTAAGTACAGGAAAGGTTTGCATGAGAAAAAGTTTATCTGAACTTGTTTATTCCTGCTCAGTGTTCAGATTTTCTTTTTTAATGTAAGTATCTCTAAAAACCTTTAATTTAAAGCAGTCAACCCCCCCTCACCCAAACTCTGATGACGTTTTTCTCTCCCAGACCCAGTAACCAACAAACCTCCTCAGAACTGGCTTTTTGCAATGCAAACCTTTAGTCACAAGCCCATTACACCATTGGGAACACACATTCCAGAACACCAGTCATGCCAGTACATAAAACCACTTCTCAGTTGCTAGACATGCATCTCAAAACACCTAGGCCTGCTGCTGCCTCCTCACCACACACTGATCCCCAATTATTTTTAAAACTTGTCTCTTAAGGAGAGAAAAATCAGCTGTAGTTTTGCAGAGTCGTATCAGAGGTGCTGATAATCTACACAGATCCCCAAGGAATACAAACAAATAGAAGTCCTGTGTTTGGGAAGAAGTTAGTCTTTGGTTTGGAGATCTGAAGAATGCAGTTTTCCTTTCCAGGCAAATCCTAGAGGCTTGAACAGTAAGCATGCAGTATGCTACAGAAACAAGGGTATATTATTGCAACTTGGCAATTTTACAAGGCATTTGGGAAGGAAGCCGTTAAAAATCTGTTTCCTATTATAACGATTCATTTTTAATACCTCAAACACAGATTTTCTCTGGAAGAACCTTTTGAGAACACTTCAAGAAAAATACTTAAGTACAAAGTATGATACTGGTGCACTTTCTAGAAACAATTACATACTTAACAGGTGAAGTAGGAAGAGAGTATTTCAGAAAACATTTAATATGAAACCTTTTGGAACTTCCATCGAATACAGATTTACATCATTTATCAGAACACTTTTTCAGTTCAGACAACAAAGTGCACTGCTGGGTGAAAAAATACATTTGGAGGAGTGCTTAAAATGTAGGAAGTGAAAGGATAGGTGACCATTCACCTGAGAAAGTACAACAACTGCCCTGAAATGTCTTATTGCTATTACAAAAATTGAGTTTTCATGGAAAAAAAAAATCATACTGAGCAGCACAGGCACGGGCAGAGCACTGAAAGCCAACTGAACTCCGGCAGCACCTGGAGTTCTCAAGCCAAGGCGTGATACAGAATATACAGAGAATAAAATGCAAATTCAGGAATATTTACTACATTTAACAACTATGATTACCCTT
>NW_010288399.1:23673-31004 GCF_000700745.2 Antrostomus carolinensis | reverse complement strand
GAGGGGGAGTCTGCTGCCTTCTCAGACTACAGATCACAAGAACTAACTTGCAAAATATTAAGGATTTTGCATTTTCACTTCGGGTCAAACCTGAACTGTGTACTATGAATAACTATTAGCTCACTGCAAATTTAAAATGCAAAGTTAGGCTCCAGTTTAAAGCACATGTTAAGTACATGCTTAAATGCTTCACTGAAATATAACCATGAAGTATTAATACAAAAAGTCAAGTAGATAATGCAGGATATTATCTACAGAAGTCCTTGATGAAATAAACTGAGTATCAGTAGGAAACAACGTATGAAGAAATCTCTTCATTCTAGTTTGCAAAATCAAATCCGGCTCACCACAGTGATGGTTAAAAAGTGGGGACCATCCCAGAGTAGCTTTGTGTCCTACATAAAGCTTAGCTGGCCATCAGAGAGTTCATCAAGGGCTGGTGTCCACACTGCATGTTAAAAGAGCATCAATAGACTCCCTCCGCAGCAGAAGCTACAGACACAACTGGCACAAAGCCACCAAAAGCAACACAACCAGAGCCAAGGGGAAGCACGCTGGAAGAGAGCTGCAAGGAAAAGTTTTAACTGCTGCTGCTTATGGCTGTAGTTTAGCAAGTTGGACGTTACAACAGAGAAGATCAGTAGCCAATGTGATTCCCACTTTCGGGTTTCAATACTGTGCGCACCCAGAACACAAAGGACAGCACTGCCACCTCCGAACAGCACTGAGACATGGTGCCTTACATCAAAATACTGTCGTGACCTTAGAGTCCTTTTGTGCTTTGTATCACTCTGACCTAGTCTAACGTGGAGAACTTGGTCTGAAAGAAAAAGTCACCAGTAAGCATTTAGCACATCCCTTTAGGCTGCCTCATTCTGCAGAGGAATGATGGAACAACAGAAAAGTGTTCTTAGCTGCAATCAATACTCATAAGCCAAAAGGACAAAGATACAATTATAGTAGTTTAGTAGAAGCAAAAGAACAGGAGCGTTTACCCAAATTTTAATGCACAAACCAACTACATTTTTAAAATTGGATTCAGACTTAAATAATAAATAGGTGGGCAAAATATAATGCAAGACTTACTCAGGAAAAGTGAATTTTTAATAATCTCATGAGATCTACTTAGAAAATAGGACTAATAATGTTCACAACCGTAAATCCAAACCCTTCACACACTTGTTTTTTTTTCCTTAACACAGCAGTGAACTGTAAACCTGCATTTACTGGTTATCGCTTCAGTTATTTTAAATATCAACTCAAGTGTTTCCTCCTTGGCCATTTCAATTTTTAGCACCAAAATTAGCCCAGAAAGAGGTACTGGTACAGCTCGATGTTGTAAATGATTTGTTTACATATAATACTTTATATATTATACACACATACTGTACATTCACACATCCACACAAACAGGAGGCATATTTTAATGAATATATTCTGTGTTTCAATTTGTTGTCAAAGACTTAGGAGCAATGGAAATAAAGCAGAAGGGGTAATATTTTACATAGTAGGCAACTTTAATGCTGTAGTGCACTTATAAAAAAGTCCAACTCTCCCTCCCAGCTCAGCAGCTTTTTTTTTTTTTTTTTTTTTTTAATATCACTATTCAGAAGGATGCAGAAGTTATTGCCTAAATGTTATTCTATACATTTCCATCGGAATTCTCAAAAACACTTGAAATTGCTAACTAATTTACAACTTAACTATTTTTCTTGTTACAGCTTTAACTCATTGGCAATTTTGGAAGCAATGTTTTTAAAAGCTATGGATGTTCCCGATATCCGCTTAAAGCGAACTCCATTCAGGGACAGTCTTGGCAGTTTACACACCTCCATCTCCCACTGTACAAGGTTTTCCGCATGCCCATCTCCATGGACACAGAAAAGTAAGAAACGCTCTCTTTGTTCATAGTCACAATTATTGGCATCCAGGACCTTTCGTATTTCCCTCATCATGTCATTGGGATCCATGGAGCTGGTGGTTTTCATGCTCCAGGTAAAACGCAGCGACCGAGGTTTGGCTTCCTTGTTCTCGTCCTTCTGATCCACAGCTACATTGCGGCTGAAAGACAGGAATTTGTTAGTTAGCAGGGCCAGCAACCTTCTCCATGTTTCATGTTAGTGAAGCAAACTAAGACTCAATGCACACTACTGGTATTAGAGCAGTATCTAGAGGCTCCGGCTGCGAGAAATGCCCCACTTCCCTAGCTGCTGTACAAACACACAGTCAAGGTAAAGCATTAGCTGTCGGGGCTGAAACGAAGGTATGGTACGACAGGTGACACAACTGGAAGTCACTGGAGTCAGGAGCATGAGGGAAATGATCTTGCGGAGGCAGAACTACATGCATGACCTACGACTCAATTTTAAGGTAGGTTCTGCTCAAACCCTTGTTCTCGGGCCATGTGTGCAGCTGAAACACCAGCTCTGTGCTAGAAGTTTCTGGAACATTCAAATAGCCTTGACTTGTGACAAAAGGGTGCTCAGCCCAGGTTGTGGGAGTGCCAGCCCATGGAAGGCACCCAACTCATACACAACAGGGATGAGCACATGCAGAACGATTCTGAGGGTTCCTCTGCACCTCCTCCAGCACAGCAGGTTGGAGACCAAGCACTGGGAGGGCCCATGGCACGCCCAGTAGATGCGAGCAGGAGGAGGGACAGCGGAGCCAGGGATCACCCACCTACTGCCCAGGGCCAACGTGTGCCACCCAGTTCTGGGCTGGTTTGGTTCGCTCTGGCCTTCCTGCACTGGTAAGTGTTTGAGATGGTCACTAGAGACACACCACATTGTAGGCTACTGGGGTTACCTTTAACAGGAAGGAAATGTTTTGTGTCTAAGTTGGTCAGGAATTTCTTTAACACCAAGGACTGATACAGGCAAAGAGATGAAATCTTTCACTGCTACGAGCTATGGAACTAAGTGCCTTTGAGGCTGAAATGCAGGAAATTGGCAGTCACTGTAAGACACCTCATCAACATTGTTAGTAAAGACAGCAAGTAAGAGGGTTACTGTTACTGTCACAGCTTTAAGAGATAAAGCACAAAATATTGAGGCTGCAACTTTTTTTTTTCCTAAATAAAAAAGCTTTTCCTTTAGTAAGGATAAATAAGGTCATATAGTACAAAGAAAGGAAGAGTTCCAGAAATTTCTAGTTTGCAATGATTCTTCCATTTCAATTAAATCAGTGGTCACACAGCTAAAGAATAAGGAACTACATTTGGACTTCTGGGGGAAAAAAAATGACATATTTGCTTTATGAATATTTGCATGCTGTCAGTTGCCTCTTAAAATTTACTTGTACTGAGAACAACAGACTTAAATATATTGACTGTCAGGCATAATTATTTTCTGAAAAATACCTAACCTAGCCGACCCCACACCATACAGGTTAGGTCTCATGCTGAACTTCAAAGTGCAATTTACACTATTAAGTCAAGCCACTCTTTAAAATAGTTGGCAATGAATTTCTGGTTACACAATGCTTTCCTTCTAACCAGCATTAAGCAGGCAATTATGCAAAAGTTAAATAAAAAGTGATAGCAAGGTCAAAATTAAATACATATCTCAAAGATAAGCTATTTCATAATTCACCATTCTATTGGAAAGAATTCCAGTAACTGCGAGAGTCAGAGGATTACGCTGTCAAATCCAGCTACATGATTTGCCAGATGTTATAAAATTCAGCAAGCAAATGAAAGAGTATTTTGTTTTAGCTTTAAGGTTTTAACAAGGCTGTAAGGGGGCAGGTGGAACATCAACTTTTATTCAATGCTCATTAAATTTTTGAAAACTTTTTCTACTTGAAAACAGTTGGCAGAACCAGCACACATTTGATAATTTCTATTATTTTTTGATATGCAGATTTTGGAAGAAGAGTATAACATGAAAAACACTGCTTAACTATCTGTGATTCTGGAGATGAGAAATACCTTATAACCCTTCAGTGGTTATCCCACACATTTGCAGACTCATTAGAGGCCACTTACCTACTAATTTACAAGACAACAGCAAATTATAATGACTAAAATGCAAAAAAAAACACACAAGGGGAAAGGTAACAGGAAAGATGAAAGTTTAGAACCAAGTCAGTCAGGGCTTTAAGAGCTGTTTTGCAGACAGAAATGCTTCTTTGTTTAGTTTCAAAGCCTTGCACGAAACAAAAGCTGTCACCTGAAGCCACTATGCCACATAATCAAGGGGAGAAAGGTTCAAACTCACCTAAATAACATTTTAAACAAAAATTTTACCCTCACCTTGAGCCCTCAAATCTCCCGTTCCTCTCATATTCAGTTGGGAGCCTCATTGAAAAGAATGCAGAAGCAAAAGGAAGTGGGAAAGAGAAGACAAATCTTACACTAGAATATACAATATCTGAGTAGCTGCTAAAAGATACTACAATCATACCAAAGCTGTGTTAAAATACAAAGCAACAAAGATGTAAAGAACTTCGTAGGTTAGACCAAATTCAAAATATAACATATTGACAAATCAAATGGAAGTCTAGAAACTGTTTCTTAAAGAGACCATAGCTGATTTTTACAATGTATGTTTATATATGTTAATACTGTAGAACTAATTGAATAAAGTTGAACTTCTCAAAGCAGAAAATGTTAAACAATTGTATTGAAGTGATTGTATTATTTATTAAGTACATCCTAAAAGAGAAATAACTGCCTATTATTTTTAGGCTAATTATATTTTAAAGCTTTATCTGGTAACACAATATATATTTGAAAAAAATGCCCTATTTACAGACAAGTCTTGTGACCCTGTGTGTTTGAATGCACATCAAATCTGAGATATTAGGTGTTTAAACAATACCAAATATCTTAAAGCAAAAGAAAGAGATGCATATATGTTTTAGCAAAGATTTAGAAGTAAATCCAGGATTTCTCAAGCTGTGGTAAGTCCATCCTATTAATTTCCACACTGATGCATCTTCAACATCTGAGTAAACTCAAGCTTTCTGACTTCTTGCATCGATTAAAGCTATGTTGCTGATCAATACCATTTTTAAAAAGACCAGTATCGAGTAGGATTAAGGGGGAAAATCACCTTCCTCTACCTTCCCGTTATTGCAGTGCCCTGGTTTTATATCTCGGTGTTAATTCTGCTTGCAGGGACGCTATCTTTGTAAGACTCTTACTGAGCCTACTCTAAGCTGGTACATGGCTTCCCTGAATAATGTAAATTTTTAAAGCAGTTTGTCTGACAGGTACCTAGGGATAGGAATGTAGGATAGTAAGCTTATTTTTTGATGCACAGCAGTATTTATATGAGGCTGTGCAAGGTGCTACAAGGCTTCATTTCATCATTTCCTTTCTTTTGAGGATTGAAGTGAAGGAACAGGATTGTAAGATGACTCTGTGCAGTCCCCTTCACAAGGGAACAGACACTGTGCTAGCACCACAAGGAGTATGGCAGCAGCACTTGCTGTACAGGCGATGGAGCCTGCTCCTTGCTCAAAACTCACACTGTTATTGCAAAAGAAATCCACTTAAGAAAGCAGTAAGTCACTGTCACATCCCACCTGACCCAAAGAAGGGAGAAACGAGTGACTCAGATTCACTGATCTCCCTTGGTTAAAATTAAGGTGGAAAAGAACACCAGGGATTTTAAATAATCAATGAGCTTTATTAACAGAGCTCACCAGTAATTTCCTTAATCCCCATAATACAGTCGTGGTAAATTTATAGGGTTTAGCAGCAGCTTAAAGGGAAAAAAAAAAGGGAGTGGAGAGAAGAGAGAGAGAGATTTCACCAGCCCTGGGTCCAGCATCGGTCCTGCCAACGGGGTGTCCAGTCTCTGCTCTGGGGGTGCACCTACACACTGATCTTTGCAGTTTTTATAGGGAGCTCGTCTCCTCCCCTTAGATGAGCTTCTCACTTCTCATGCTAATTAGACGTCATGCGCAGTTCTTGCCTTAGAGTGTTCTGGAAATGGGTCATTGGGCTAGTAGGGAGTTTAAGTGGTTTTGGTTTTGGAATTATCTGGAATTGCCACTGTTTGACCTCTTCTAGGTGTAGGCACCATTTTAAGACAAGTGTTCTTTCCTCCATCAGTGTTTGTCCTGCTAATCTGCAGTTTTGCTTTATTTCATAAAATAAGGAAGTTGGCTCAGAAAAGTGCTGTCATGCCTTCACAAGGCCCTCTGACCACGACTTGTTCCACTTCCTCTTATCCCTATGGTGACACATTATGGGGTTAAATGTCTCAAACATTTGTCTATTGTCTGGACCTTTACATTCACTCAGCTATGAGCTGTTTCTCACAACAGCATCCGATCAGAACCCTGGTCTCTGAGGTACTGCACAAGGCATGACGAGTTTCTGCCAGGAAACATTTTCATTGACTAATGAAAAGCTGTCCCAAGCAAAAGGGACAAGGAAGACAACAAGAAGAAAGCAACTGACAAGTCCTCAACTAACTCTAGTAATTCAAAGCGTGTTTTTAATGGCAGTCATTTTCATCATAACACAAGTTTATACACAATTGTTAAAATTCAACTTTCTTAAAAAAGAAAGCAGGAGAAAATTGTTCCCCTTAGTAACACAGGAGGGCAACTGACTCCAAAGTACCTGACTGCAACCAGTACTTGATGTCAGATTTCTGAAACCCATGTTAAGGGTTTAAAATGTCAATAACACTGATGGTCATTTTAGTAGGCAGGTAAGATCATGTGCTACTTTACTATGGTGGATATAGGAGAAGGGGGAAAAAGATTTGTAAGGTCTGCATATACAGTCCATGAACTCGTCCTTTACAACTCTGTAGGACTGAGATGGGGATAGGTGGGACGGGAGTGAACCATCACGTGTCATTTGTATGAAAGTCCCCTTAATGGCATTCTGTTGCAAAGTACCTGGAAATCTAGGAAGGGCTTGTTTTACTGGGCTAAGCAAGCAACAAATCTGAAGATACCGCTCAGTTGAAAAATTGAGAGTACTTGAACTTAGTTCTAAGAGCCTTCCGTGCTCCTATGAAGTGGAAGATGACATCTTTGTTAAGATTTAAACTTGCCAAAGGTTGTAGAAAACAGGAGCATAACCAATCTTCCCAACAATGAACAGTCTTACTGTTACTGGAATCTGTCCAGAAAAGTCTGTGAGGAAAAATCCCTACTGATGTTCTCCGACCCTTTTTAGGTTGAAATTAAGCTGAATTGTTTAGTTTCTAAACAGCTGTAGTCTAAATCTAAGAAAGGTCATTATTTACAAAATACCTACCACGTTGAAATAACAAACACTCTTTTCATGGAAGCCTCTCAGAAATCCTTACTTTGTTCAGTTTTTCCATACATCAGTGTTCCACCCATTGAGTGGCAGGAAC
>NW_010288399.1:0-23608 GCF_000700745.2 Antrostomus carolinensis | reverse complement strand
GCCCAGCCTCTCTAGATACTCCTTCCTTCATGAAGGACATGGTTATGGTCCAGTTCTACAGCCCAGTGCTGGTGCTTTGGGAACAGTCACTTACTTACTGTACTGCCAGTATTGTTTTGGTGGGTCTGCAAGTCAGATGCAGCCCTGAGGCCTCCTCACTGCTAACACGATCTTCACTTCCGTGGGAACCGCAAATTGCTGGTTTATGTTCTAAATTTTTTGCTTTGCCTGTATTTTTACATAAATTAATTTTATGGACCAAGGCACTCCTTGGTCTTGAGAATGGAACAAATACATAGAAAAGTTATGTTCTCATTTGTCATGCAATGCCTATACACTATCTCCTTTATAGTTTTTGCTACATGGTTTGCAAAGGGCTTTCAAAAGTAAGAAAGTTTCCATACATCTGTCCTGAGTTATCCTGTGTTTTCTGTTCTTTACATCTCTGTATACTCTGCATTAAAAATCCAAACAAACACAAAGAAAACTGTCTAAAAAGATATGGAAAAGCAGCAAAAAGTGCAAGACAATAAAATAAGACCAATTTATAGAAATGGAGAAAGATGCTGCAATAAAATTCAGAACATCAAAAGTGATCTTTGCTATCAGAAAAAAATCTTCCACAACATGCAGATTGGCAAGGACAGTGCATGGTACAAGACAGATATATTTTATACCTCTGTGTACTGAGTACAATACTAGAACTCAGTAGTTTAAAAAGGAGTGACTGATTATCTACTTTTGTTCAGCTCCCTAGAATGATGGTGCAGTACTATATGTATGTGCCATTAGGTTGCAGTAGTTCTTTCAGGATGAAAGACAGTGAGTTTAGGTAAGATTCATAGCACGTAAAGCAAGAAGAAAATACCAAAACCCTCGAAATTTTCAATTTAATTTTGTACCTACATACAGATCAGGTATGGAGGGACACCACACACACTTAAACCAGAATTTAAAAAGCACACTCTGGTCCTGTGCAGTTGGTGTAAGACTTTGCAAATCTCTTATTCAAAAGACATTCATAGAAGCTGCAGCAGCTATTTCCACAATAGTATAAGATTCCTGGCCTTGACTAAAAGGAAAATTTTTTAAAAATTATTTATAAAATTATCTTTTAAAATTATCAAATTTGAAAAGTAACCTTCTAGTTTAAAACTGTACTTATAGTAGCATTTTTCATCTTTCTTCAGAGCAGGAGAGTAACAAACTTGTGTGCATCCAGTTGTGGAGGTTGCACAAGTCACAATCCTTACAAAGTGGTATGCACCTCACAGCTTATGATGCAAACTGGGTTAAAACTACTGCTGCTGTTCATCTGCATACTGTGTTGGATGGTTTCTTTCCTTAACTAACAGCTGGTGCATGTTCCTTTTCTCAAGTCAGCTGTGACAGTGCCAGCCAACCCAACCAATACCAGTTCTAAATATAGTCATGTTTGGAAAAGCCCTGATTATTATTATTACTGTGGTGTGGAATTTACTCATTTAATCAGGGGAGTACCTTTAGACTTGAGACTGTATGTAATAAACTCAAATTTAAGCAGCAATTTACATACTGCAGGTCTCCCTAATCTAAGTATTTCCTTTTAATGATCTCACAAACTTCAACTTACAGTCACACACAGCCTTGCATTCTAAAGCAGATGTCTGGTTTTTGGCTACATCTCCCTATTTTTGATTGGAAATTTAAAGTACCACCCTTTAAGAAGCTCCAAGATATGACACAACTAAACAGAGCATTACCAAATTCTACTGGAAAATTTACCCGTGGATCAAAATTGTATAAACAACTTTCATGAGTTGTAACAGACCAACAAGATATATAGCGGCTTGATTCACTGCCAAATTGTAAAACTAAATTCAATCCTTTGGGCTTGAAATGTCAATCAGGCTTTTGAGCATTTCCCTTTTGTTAATAAATTTGCAGATATGTTATACTTTTGTTTATAAGTGAGGTGCTCTATTTGCACTTGTGCTGCAATTCGCTTCAGCAAATGCATCCTATTTAAAAAAAGAAAATACACAGCCATCGCATCTTCATTCAGTCTTCCGTACAAAACTGTTGAGATTCACAACTGTGTTCACTTTGCTTTCTGCTCTGACAACTGCAGACACCACTTCAAACTGATTTTTTAAAATAAAACATCATAAAACAAAGAGAACGTAAATTTAGCATCACTTACCTTTATTTGCTTGTAACCTTATGTTTTGTTTAAACTTTCATCATAGTTATCAAACACCTCATTCTTCAAACATAAGCATGCTAAATGTATTAGTACAGAGAACAGAATTACTTTGGTACTATCAACTCTATCAGAGAAAGAAGAATTCACAAGGCATGCTTAGCATCTTTGTTATACAGGTGCCACAGATTCTTAAGTATCATCACGAGTTAATGGATTTATTCTATGCTTTCCTTTCAAGAAAGAATTTAGTTCTCAGCAGAAAGTTTAGTTTTCAGAAAACCAAGGCTAGAAAGCCAAATCTGTTGTTAATTGCAGGAGCCACTTTTTTTTAAATATAAATAAATCCTACCTTTTGATAAACCTGAATGACATGTTTCTAAAAGAAATTAAGCCAAAATAATAATTAACAAAAAGTTTTGTACAAAATAAATTGAAAAAGCCATTTTGAGTGAAACATGCAAAAAGACCTCATTTAAAATGCACAATGAAATTACACTTCAATACATTCTGAGATTAGGCAGATGCTTTAGGGTCTGAAGACTCAAACTCTTAGTGTTGCTACTTCCAAACAATTTTTCTGGGAAATATGCCACCAGTAGTTATTATGAATTAAAATATGTACTGGTGTCAAAACACTTGAAAACTCATAATCCACAAGGTCATATAAAAATACATTTGGATTTTCTTCATGTATCTCAAGCAGAAAACAAAAATCAGTAACTCTACTATAATCAGATCTTAAGTATCTTCAGAGTTAGGTTTCTTCCATCCTTCATACCACTAGGTCAGCCATGTTGTGCCAAAAACTGCCTTAAATATTTAGTTAATTCAGTGGCAGGAGCTGTAACCATTGCCTACACCAGAACGTAATTAATAATCAAAAGGATTCTGATCCCCTATAGAGAATGCTAGAATGAATTAACAGGTTTTAAAGTTTTTTTAATTTTATTTAGAGAGAAGAGATATAACTGTGTCCTTTGATTGGACTATCCCCCTCCTTACTAGTCTGTGCAGCACCTAGTACAACAGAGCCCCAACCATAAGAGGTCCTCCAAGAGCAAACTTAACCATCTGCAACAGCGCTATTGTGTTACAACTGCACGTTATTTAATCATGTCCAGATGGAATTTAAACTATTATCAAAAACAGTGGGGAAAAACTTTAAGAAAACCACACTGCACTGTGAAAGCTGAAACTTGGAGGTAATGACAGAAGTTTGAATGCTGCCTAAACAACTGAGTGACACACAATGCTAAATAGTATGTTCCAGCAGCACAAGTGAAAAGCTTGCATGTTCACAGTTTGAGCATTCACATTTGGAACATCAGATGGAAAATTAAGTAAGGATATTACAAGCAAAAGTACAGAAAGAAAGATGTGCCAAAAGGATGTCTTTGATTAAGACTTCACTTGACAAAAAGCAAATGACTTAATTCTTTAAAAAAAAAATAAAAATCCAAATGAATCTTTTCTCTTTCTCAACAGAAAAAAAGAGGAAAAAACCAACCCAGGGAAGTGTTAGCTGGCAGAGTTGAGGGGTAAAGCATTCACCAAAGGCTGGGCTGTCACGTTTTCGTTTTTCACAGAAACAACTTCTACATTTTTAAAGACATTTAAATTGAAATCAGCCAGTTGTGAAAAAAATGGAGTTTAATTTAGCATTATTTTGTAGGAATAGGAGACTATGAAGAGGATGCTGAAAGGGAGACATGTACAGTCACAGAACAGACAGGAAGGAAATAGCTTGGTGCTGATGTGATATAAGCCTAAACCAAAAGCAAGCAGGCCAAGATCAGAATGATCTATTAAAAAAAATTTCACATGATGAAGAGGGTACAAAAGCATGGAGATTATCTTAAGCCAAAGGTAAACAAACCCTTACTTCAGCAAACACAAGCTGCTGATAGCAGTGGTCTAAAGTATGTGGTATGTGAACTGACAGGTTTTAAATATAGAAGGAAAACAGGTGGTTTTCAACTTTAGGGTTTGTAGGAACTTTAAAAACATGCATGGATTTGAAACTATTAAGTCCGATTAGAATAAAAACTGTTAGTGCAGGAACAATACCTGCTTAAGCTAGGCTTTGGTTAGATCAACATACATTCAACACCAAAACCAGAAGTGGCATAGGAACTAAAGGTCAAAACAGGAGTAAGGTTTTCAAGGTTTGACCAGACTCCTGCCTAGACTGAAGCCATAGTACTGCCATTATTTTGAGATGACCTATGCTAGCACTACTGCCAAAAGAAGCTTTTGTCTCCTGCCTCTACCCTTTCACCTGTGATATTTCTACTCGTGTGTTGCCAGCAAGATTATTCTGGAAATATTAAGTCTAAGTGATTGGGAAACACAACCCAAGGTTCTAATGCTACATTAAATATCAAGACTGGGAACCCAGTTTATGCCTTCCACTGACAGACCATGCAGTCAGTGTGAGCAGCTTTTGAACTGAGCTGAAATGCTTCAGTTCTGCAGCATCTGTACCTCAGACATGGGGATGAAGAGCACAGCAGAAAAAGCACAGACCAAACCATCTCACTTTTTATCCCATTTGCTTCAACTGCTAAAAACAAATGGCTTCTGTAACCAAAAAGAACTAAAAAAAATCATATGCCAGTGCATTTTAAGTTGCAAAAATTGTTAAGCCATTAATCTGAGCATGTGAACAAAAAAACCCAAGCAATGAACTACTAGGCATGTCTACTACCCAATAAAAAAAAAAAAAAAAAAGAAATGTTGCATTACCATTTTAAGAGGCTTACCTTCTTGTTAGTTTTGATGTTAGTTTACTAAATAGATTAGTGGAGCCCCTCGTTCGGGTCTGTGAGAGTGGTGTTGCTTCATGGGACAGACTAGGAGAGGCTGGCGGTCCATTGTAGGTAGCGGTACGTCGCTCTCTGAGCTGGCCATGGAAAGTGCTCCGACTAGCTGTTCCTCTGGGGAAACGAATACGATCAGGTGTGGTTGCACTGCTAATGCTGTGAGTTGAAGCAACAGGAGTTCTTTGATCGGGAATAGTGCTAGAGCAGAAAACAAAAAACAATGCTAGAACTTCTTTACAGAAGCACTACGGTTCTGCAGGAAACACAAAACACTACGTTCTACAGTAAAGCAAAAGCAGACACTTTTTTATAGGCCAAGGTTGGAAATATCAACATTATTACAGCACTGTATGGAATCAAAACTTGTAAGAAGTTAGGATTAAAAGGCTGCCGAAACAGAAACCTACAGAAGCAGAAAAATGCAACAGGAGTATCCTGGAAAAGACCAGTTGAACTAGGCATACAATGTTTCACTGAGAAGTCCGGTAAAAGAATAGATGAGCCAAGTTTCCTCCCAGGAAAGAGAAGCAATAGGTAACTTTAGTGTCTCTTCCTCCACATTCTATATATATATATATATATCTTTGAAAATCTTGCTAATTTGAAAGTATCCTACAAGTTCTCTACAAGTGAACCACTCCAAGTAGTGAAGTCCTTCAGGATACACAGTTAAAGTCTCCCACAAACTTTGACAATAGGAAATGTCCAATACTCCTAACACTAGGAAAAAAATTAAGGTTGATTACTGCAGGATTATGTCACAGACAGCCTGACACACCACAAGACAAATGTAAACAAGACTAAAAAAAATAATGAGGAAACACACATCTTGTGGGCAATATAAACTAGAACAATCTAGGACTAAAATTCCACAGCACAAAGTTAAGAAGCAGTGGGTATAAGTTAGTTTCACAACGATTTCAGGTTCTTACATAGGCCTGAAGTTATCTGCGCCATTGTCTATTGGAGGCAACATCATCTTCGTGTGCACAGAGGCTGACATGGACATCGACTTCTGATGTCGCAGCCGAACACTGGAGAAGGATGTAGTGCAAACTGAAGCAGGGCTAGCTGCGTAAGCGAACATTTCTGTCAGGCTGTGAGGGGGTTTGGGTTCAGGCAGAGGCAGAAAGAAGAGCATGATGGACCAACAACAAACTACTGCATAGAAAAAAAAGCAAACTTTTCCTTCTATTAACCGATTTAGCAAAGAACATGAACTCTAACAGCCTTCTTCTGTGTAAACAGCAGTAACTAACCTACACTCCCCTTGAAAAGCAGCCTTACTATAGCACTTGACATCTATGAAGTGATCATTCTCTTACCATTAGCATTAGTTTGCAGTGACACCCTCCCTGACATACAGAACCTGAATATCTCATTGCTCTGTGCTGAAGTACTAGTATAAAGCACTGATGTAACTCGTACTGGTCTTAATATATTAAAAAAAAAAAAGCATTAAAACTACCACCAACTGCACTTTCCAAAAGACTGATGATAGCTCCACTACTGCAGTGAAATACTTCATTTTCAGAATGCATCCATGTTAAATCAATATAAGTTGGGCAAGCTGCCAAATCTTGATCTACATCTGATAACTGAGGGACTTCACAGGCACAATTGAAAACTAAAATATAGTAATTTTTAACAAGTCCAGAGAGGCCCAAAGAAAAAAGGCTGCTATTAATTAACCTGTACATGTAAGAGGCAATGAATAACGATGTCTTCTGAAGGAAGAGGTATGACTGTTGAAGAGCATCTCATATCGCTTGTCCACAAACTCCAAATTTACCATTCAGGCTTTGAAGTAAGGTCTACAGTGCTGTCTGAGGAGAACGGCCAGTAAGCTGCCAGCTGCATGATGTGTTAAAATAGGAGCATGACACCTTTTCTTTCTTTGGGCCAAAATACTCTTTGCAGCCTTTTTACAGTATCTAGTAATGATAATGATGGGAGAAAACTGAAAGGCCACAAGATGTATTGGGCCTTTCAGGCTATCACGCCATATTTAATTCATCTTAAGTTTGCTTTAAAAGTTATGGCAATTGTAATTCAGAAATAACATTGGAGCTTAAGAAATCAGTAACTGTCAGTGACAGTTTCATGACACTGCATGTTCACTTTCGAGTTACATCAGGGTTACACAAACTGAAATTCAAGTCCTGTTACCTCATTCTGGTATGTCAGACTGGAAAGGAGAATGCTAGTCCAGCTACAAGTATCAGCTGACCCACTTCTCACGCTTAGCTCTCAAAGCACTAGTAGAGAACACCTCACAACTCACACTTCAGAACTGCTGGCAAACATGTTTATCAAAATCTACTTTTTGTTTTAACTTTTCAGAATCTAGGAAACTTCATCTGAGTCATGCACACATCTCTTCACACCGCTGAATCCAGCAGGATCCCAACTACAACCACTACTACAACAAAGCCTGCAACACAGCCCAGCTTTTACATTACGGTATTAAGAAACTGTAAGAAAATGAACATTCATCTCAAAAGCAGTACCCCAAAGTCAAGTAATCCCCAAATAACTGGTCACTAGCTGCTCAAGCACTTCTAGCTCCTTTCCTCTCAATTTGTTGCAAAAGATAAAGGAGAAATAATCTAGTTTTACAATACATTAGACCCAAGTTTTATTTAGTGATCTGCCTCCAAAATGTGACAGCTAAAGGTATCAATAAGGTACCAGAGCACATATTAAAGCATTCATATTTCTTCCTCTGAAGCTTTGCTAGAAATCAGCTTCCTTGGATTACTAGCCTGGGAACACAGAAAAAGCAAACTAACATTCACCAATTAGTGCCAAGGCTTATTAAAAATCTGAAGCTGTTGTAAATCAATTGTGTTACAAATGATTTAAAGCAATTGCCTATCATTATGAAGAGTGTTTCATGAGTCCCCAAGTGCATTAATTAATGCCCAGACTTTGGAGGAAAGCCAACAGAGTCATCTCCAGCAGAATGCCTGTGTCAGACACACAACGTGTTAAAGTAGGGAAACAAGACTCAAAAACCCTTTGCTTCTACAGTCTGGCATGAGGTCTTCAAGACTACTTTCTCCAACGTCAAGCTGACTAGCTGACTATCGATTGTTCAGAGTTCCCACACTTTCAGAAACACTGCTTTCTCAGAACTCAATGTGCAAGACAAAAACAGAACAGGCAACATTTTAACACTTTCTCTACAGAAAGAATAGAGACTTTAAATGTGTGCATCTTGCCTTTCAAGGCAAGACTCTCAAGTTTTCACTGGGTCACAACCAGTATCTGACTGGCTATGGAAAACTTAAAATTCAATCTGTAATAAATCATTTATAGTAGTTGCTCCTGCCTTTAACATTTACTATCAACAGACAATTCAAAAGCACAGAAAGCATTTTTAACAAGACCTTGGATTTATACAAAGCTCAGGTTCTACTTGAGATCCTGCTTCACAGAAGAAAAACCATTACAAGTTTCTAAATTTACTTTCTGACAAGTTGATAGTACAGTAATATTAGAGATACTACAAACACTTAAACGCAGGAAGAATTCATTCTGAAGAGCCAGTCCCATCAATAGCCATGTGTATTTAGCCTGCATCAAAGGTCCCTGCATTTCATGTGATCAATCAAGCCTTTGTACAGTTACAGCAACAAAACATATTCAGCTATAAATTCTGAATTCTGTGCCAAACCTTTTCTTGTTTTAACCCTCTACAAAGAGTAAACAAAGTAGTAATCAAAAATATGCAATAAAAGTGATAAAGATTTTTTTTTTCCTGACAGTGAAAATATGAATGCTCATATATTTCAAATGACCCAAACAGGGCTAAGGTTTGCAGGATAAGCAAATGATGCTTGGATACCATATTGACAATAAAAGGTAAATTACATAAGGATAATCAGTTATGGATCTAAAATAGAATTAATATAGTTGCCAAGTACTACTCAATGTTAACTTTGAGCTTAATGCCCATATGTGACATACCAGAAAAACAGCACTTTGCTGAGAAGCTCAAAGCTGGGAAACAAATAAGTAACAGCTTCAAAAAGACAGCTCCAATATGAAGCTGTCAGTATGTGAACAATATGAAGTTACTCCTGAATTAAGGGGACATCTGAATCGCAAGCATTCCTAGTAAACAGTATCTAATAACTTTAAAAAATGTAATAAAGAAATCGTAGACAAGATATTGCAAAGATATTAAAGATGAAAAAAAAAGTTATTAAACCAAGAAATCAGGTAATCAAATCTAATCAAAACTATTATGGAGAGAGAGAGACAGATTCATTTTTCAAAGAGAGTTTGGAAAGAAAAAAAAGTTATTTACCTATCAAATCAAAGAAAGGATGGTGAGCTTTAATCTAAACAAACTTGGTGACATTAACAAGGACTAATCAATGATGGCTGAGACAGACACACTAAGAGACAGTACCAAAGAGCTGTGCTGTACTTCACAAGACAGTTGACTGCAGGCCCACGTTGGCACTCTTCAAACTTATACTTGACTTTTTCCTTAATCACTTTCAGTTTGCAGAAAGGGAGGAGGAAGAGACAGAGTCAAAATTATGTTCTTTATCCCTAGGCTGCAGGGGTCAAACAAGGGACAGACAGACTTTCCACTGAACATTCTAACTTTGCCCCTCTTCCTTAGAAAGTGCTGAAAGGAAGGGGAAAAATTTTATGCAAAAAATGGCAGAACTTTCACCAACTTCAACACAAGCTAGAAGAAAAGTATTTTTTCCCCACTCTTTACAATGTATCATAAAATCAGGAACAGCTGGAGAAAATTGGGAAAAGTAGCAGAGGTACACATTCCTCCAAGCTTAAGTATTTTTATTAAGTTAGCTTTATTAATTTTATTAAGTATCTGGGCACTCTCCTGGCAATGGTCAACTACTTAACTGTTACCAGCTTTTGAGACTGGTAAAATTCTGTGAAGAACAGTTGGTTGGAACTTAAAACACCTCAGCCAGCTAAGAAATTTGGTGGTAATTTGCACAAGTATTATTCTATCCCTAATGTCTATGTTCACTGTTAAATTTATTTTCTACTGCTCTCCTCAGTCTTCGGTACACAGGGAAGGATGGCACTAGATGTGGCTACGGTGCTAATACATGAACTGGTCAACTCCAATTCCACTGCATGCTCTAGTCAGGCTTTCATTCAGTAAAGGAAAAGGAAATTTATTTCTCTGCCGGTTTTCATCTGGAATATGGAGATATCAGTGCTTGTCTTCTCCAGATGAGTTCTGTAAATCCTAGGAAGCAATTAGACTACAAGGATATCAGTAAAAGAACATTGTTTGAGACAATGGCCTATCACTGTTTTATCTTTGCTCAGAAAAAAACTGACTTTCTCCCTGAGACTTTGCAGAAAAAACAGTATTCCAAATAACCCTAAAGTGTAGTTTAGAGTGCAATGTAAAAAGAGAGTGGCCCCAGAGAGGTGGACTTTGTAGTCTGACACTAAACAAGCTTCTTCTGCAAGCATATGTTGTTTGGCCACAGGAGCTACCAACTGATTTAAGATGAAGGCTTTACAAATGACATGTATTTAGCCAGAAATTAGGATCTTCCTTTTTGCATTCCAAGACTGTACGAATTAAGCATAGAAAAAAACCAAAGCAAACCCACATACTTACAGGTACGCCAAAACCAAATATCTGTACTCACCTTTCATTAAGAATTACACTAGAATATTACTGATTTTTAAATTAGGTATTACAATTTTTTGGAAATGTGAAGACAAGGGACATACACCACAGGAAGACATTTCATATACCTGTTCTCCTTGCCATTTTGTATCACTGAATGTCTATCAGCAGTGGTTCTTTCACTACAAACATATGTGTTGCGCCGTGTCATTGCTCCAGGGGCAGTATTATTCTACAATTAAAAAACACAGGTTTGTTATTCCCCACAAAAGGCTTTTCTGGGTTAAGTCTACATATAATTGAAGGCTGTTTTACTTCATGCTAGTTCTACACAGTTATAAAACTTACTTAATACACCTTCCAGTATTTTTAAGGAATAATGCAGTCAGAAAAAGTAATTCTAACAAGTCGTTCTTTTATTTCATGTTGATGGCTCAAAATCGATATCTCTTAAAAGTTTTTAATTACCAATGTTCTGAATACAAATTCTCAGCATGTATAGCATTCATCTACATCTGGATAGCCTATGTCTTTATAGCCTATTTTTGAAATACTTTACCACTTGTAGACTGTAGAATTTTCCTATAAGTTAAAATCATATCCTTAAACAAGATAGGAAAAGCAAAGACTTAAGAAACAAATGTGGTAAAATTCAGTGGGAAGGTAAACATGGACTTTTAAATATTAAAATACTATAAAACACTAGACAAGTTTTAAAAACAGGGAAGAATAAGTCAAATTAAAGAGACAAATTGGAGAGAATTTTAATAAGACATTTTTTTAAAAATACACATTTAAATACAAGCATAATACATTGAGGACAAGAGAACCAGGGGAACTTAAACTACAGACCTTACTTTAGAGGGGAGAAAAGAAACAGAATTACTTTGCCTCTGTCTTTACAGAGAAAGAGGGTGGAGATATGCCCAAGTTGGCGGTCAATTTTCCAGGAACGACTGAGAAGCTAGGTAATTCACAGATAACAGAATTATAAAAAGTTAGATGCAATTACTGTAGGAAAAGCATGGTGGTCCAGATAAACATGCACCCCCAGGTTGTAGAGGAAGCAAAAGCTGACAAGCCTTATATTTTTTCTCCCCACCCCAAGAACATAACACAGGAAACTGCATATGGTTGGAAAGTGGAAAAAAAACACCTTTAAAAATTTTTCTTTAAAGAAAAGGATCACAGGGCAAAGCAGGAAGCAAAATAGGCTATTAACTTCAAACATCACTGCTGGGGAAAGTCTTGGAGGAGGCTTGCTTAAGGGAATGACTGGTCAGCACCTCCATGGATAAGCACATGTTGAGTAAGGATGGCCACTAAGAGTCAGGCAGGGGACTTCATGCTCAACTAACCTTTTGGAGTTCTTTGAAGAATTACTGCTATGATAGACAAGGGAAATTCAGCGGATTTTTTAAAAAGCATTAAGAAAAGGTTTCACATAAACGGTTACAGTAGAGAATCATGGGAAGAGGGTAAAAAAATAAGAAAGGAAAAAATAGTTCAAGCACAAAAGGAGAGTAGCCAAACCTTTTTTGCTTCCGAACCTGAAATAAAACTGTTAAAGTGGAGTATTCTCAATAACCAACAAAAGCTCCTTCAGTGCCTTAAGGCAAAGTATTGGCTGTACAGGGAGTCTCAAGCAGTGGAATCCCTGAGCTGCACATTTAACACTGAAGCTATCTTGTCTAAAAGACTGCTGACCTGTTATACATCTTTGGGTGAAATGTATAAATCAAAATAAAAAAGTCAACTAAAAAGTATAAAGAGATTAGCAGAACTATTCACTCATAAAATGTATGTACTTGTCCCAGGTATTCTTCACTGGATATTCCTTAGGAATAGGCTCATGCCAAGCATCAGCAGAAGTCCCCCCAGTCCCTTTCCTTGCACTTTATTCCTCACATACCCCTCTTCTTCAAATCTGTGTTTTGTTTTTTTTTAAAATATCAATTCTTCTACTTTCCTATGACATTCGCCATTGTGCATACTCCCCTCTCTTTACTAGATCTGCTAGCAATGAAAGCTGTGCACCTAAGGTGAAGTTTTGCTTATATGTTCATGAAGCCACACCGTGCAAGACACTTTGTGGAGCTCCTGCAAATCAATGGTACACTGAATTATTAAATATTAGTATTTGAATACAATTTTGTTCTGTGTTCCTTGACATATTAGAAAATGAAGCACCTAGAATATCCAACAGTTTTTCTGGTGGAATACAGGCACAATAATGGGTGGCTTCCTTCTTTCCACCTGCTCCCTTAGAATATTAAATATTTGTTTCCCTTGAGAAGATACCACATAACATTAAAATGTATTGTGATGTTGCAAATCTAGAAAGTCAAGACAGCAATCTCTGTGCTGGATCAAACTTTAATCACAGACAATGCACTTTCAGGCTTGGGAGTGCACAAGTTTTGGTATTCATGTCTGAAATCAGAGGACTCCAAAGATGCACTTTCCTAGGTTTTTTGTGTAATGCAAAGACATTTGCATTACACAAAGAAGGATCAGCATACATATTTTCTGCTTATGTCAGATTTCAGAGGAGAGGTCACAAGAGGAGATTTAAGCATTTCAAGCTTTCAAATTTCAGTTTTATCAAGAATACAGGCTTGGTATTGGGGCCTTTACACTTCTTAGTGTATGATCTCCTTTCACAATTCATCAAGGAAGTTCTTCAGCTATGACTATTAATCTCTGGACATGACTATGTTGCACAGGTGCACAGCACAGGAAGCCCAGAACAGGTGTCAACAGCCCCACACTCCCTGATAGAATGACAACCTCTAGGCTTAGGGTTAGCTGTGTAAGTTTATCCTTGGGGTATTGTCTGCCTTCTTTGCAGGAGGTGTTGACATTGCAAAGTACATGCTGAGACTTCTGAGCATATGCACAAGCTCTACTCACAGCACAAAGGATGAATTTGTGGTACAGAATCCTCCTTTTTTCCTAGGGAATCTTGTGCCCAATGCTTAGGCAGGCTGTTTTCACATTAAGGGACACCAAGGCAAGGACTGATGAAAAACTTTCAAAGAATCAGCTTCTGACTTAAAATAATGAACCAATCTATTTACTTAAGAGCACTAATGTGTTTTTTGGTCCTAAATGATTTTCCAAACATGCCATCTATTATTCTCTTCCAGTTTTATTAAAGCTATACTAAGGACTCTGGGGCAGCCTTATTACAAGTCTTGAGGAAAAATCCAAAGCTGTGAGTAATAAACAAGGAGTTATTAAAACAAGGAGTTATTAGTTGCTACTAATTACGCAACCCCTGTAGAAGGTTGTTGTTAATAATCTGGTATTTGTCCAATGAACCTAAAGATTTTTTATGTGCACTTGTTCAGCTTGCAGAACAATTTAGTTTGCAAGACTCTAAATGCTCTGTCAACTTTAGAAGTACAGCTTGGAACCCCCTTACTCCAACCCCAGACTTAGCTATCTGCTCTACAAGCACAACTCTTATCCTTAAGTGCATGCTTGTAAGCTTTGTTATTTAATAAGAGCAGCACACACTGGCTAAGTGTCTCCAGCGAGGACCAGTTTTACTACCTTCACTATATCTGCGAAAGTAATAATTGTTTTTAAACAGTATTTTTCTGTCTCTTCAGTGATTTTCTCATCATATTACTGATTTTAGGACTTAAGTGCTCAGTGAGAACACAAACTCTCTACCTCAAACTTTTTTAAACTTCAGGACAACACGGTAACTCCAACATTTTCTTCCTTCTAGATGCATGCTGATACTGCAAGAAATAAAACTCCCTAATAATTTCCAGGAATTGTGTAAAAAGTCAGTGCTTCTCTCTGTCCTCAACAGCCAGAAAGCAAAACTAACCTCTAGCGGGGGGCAGAAAATAAGAGTTTGCACAGGCTGACGTGAAGAGCTATAAACACAGACAATTTTAAACACAAATTAATTGAGAGACATCACAAGTCTGATTCCATGTTCACCACCTTGCACCACTGCTTGTAAAAAATCAGTTGGATCAGCTGCACACTGAATCAGAAGAGAGAAGTATCCCATGGTTATGTGCTCAAATTTTATTTCAGCTACAATAGTACAAAATTTGAAATAAGACTACTGGAATAAATGCCCAGGATTTGGGAGGGTGTAGAACCGCAGATCAAAATACTAAAGACACGAAGTGTAACACATGTAACTGTGATACAGAGCTCTTGAAGAAGGCACTACACTATGCTGAGCAAAGTCCAATGTAGGACAAAGCTGATTTGACTGTCCTACCATTTTTAGACTCAGTAGTTAAGAACTGTCATGTAAGAACAAGAAAAAAATAATCTGAACAGATTCTGGATTGATCAAAAACCGAGAAGGGAAAAGGCAAGGAGCCACAAAAATCAGAGAAGGGTCCCCCAAAACCATGAGCTCTTGTTCACATTTATGAATAACAGCTGCTGCAGTGTAGAAGACGTATCTTCCCAAGGAATCTCTGACTGAAATCCTGCAGCCAAGTCACTATCAGCCACTGAGCCAACTGACAATACAGAGCCAATAAAGTAAAACAAATCTAATTTTAGTTCTTTTGCTTCAGACTGTCAAAAAGCTGTGAGCTCAGGAAGTTCTGTTCTCATTTTTGGTAAGTAATGGTGCTGAGTATATGACCAAATATGACAGAGCTTTGTGGGATAAGTTTAAAAAAAAAACAACAAACTGCTCCACTGCAAGTTAAATAAAGGACTGTGAAGTTATTTCCTCTGAAGAGAACTAAGTTTTTCAACACAAAACTGCAAAGTTTTAGAAATTAAATCTTACAAGATTCAAGAGCTGTTATATGAAAACAGATATCCAACTTTGCCACAGAGGGAGGTACCACAGTGTATAAAAGTTAAAGTCAAACCAGATAAAGGACTGACTTTCTTTTGGCTCACTGCCTACTGCTCGACCCTGTAAATTCACTAGTTATGCACCTTAAGAGTGTTTTCGTGTTGGAGCTGAGGGGTGGGTGCGTGACGCCCACGAGGACAAAAGCCAGGCACACTGCTTTTAAACACAGGTTGAAATAGAGCTTTGAACAGGTTTTAGAGCTACGTTTTTTTATAATCTCAATATACGTAACTATGACTCGGAATAGCCTGTTTGAGAACAAAGATTAGGTGGTACCTTAAACTTATGAAACTATAAAATAGGATAATAGAAATAGAGATTTCATTCTTCTGTACAAGAGCCCAAAGAAGAGTAGTTGGTGATTATCAGAAATAATTCCTCCGAAATTTCAGGAGACAGCCTTTAAGTTCAGTTTCTTTTTTTTTTTTTAATACCCGAAGTATGTCTGTTCACTAACACCTGCTAGTGTTAATTACCAATACCTACTAATGACTTCAGGAATCTTAACAAGTAACTTGTGTAGTTGACTGATGCAGGGGAGGGGCAGGGGGAGGGGAAAAAAAATAAAAAAGCAAAATATGAGGTACCTATATTGACTCTTGATGAATGAAAAGTAAAACCACCACCACTGATAAATCACAGGTTTAACACTTTAACACTTTTTCACCCCTCAAAAACATTTCATGGTTTTGATAAATAAGCATTTTTACTTACACTAGGAACAGCCGAACTTTTCTTACGTTCAGGAATATCAGCCTTATTGGGATTGCTGGCATTTCCAAGCATTGGACTAGCTGGTGCAATTCCTCTTCCTGCAACAGCACTACTGCTGGATTTTCTTGACTGAATTCCTTCCTCTTTGAGGTCACTGTCTGTAGTACTAGTCTGGCTTCTTTTGGGATATGCCACTACTGAGGGGATGGATGGTCCAGCTTAAAAAACAAACAAAAGAAACAGAAAAAGGATTTTTTTTCTCTCAGAAGTCCAGTACCTATTCTTCCCTACAATGCAAATGTATTCACACATGAGAATAAAAATAATTAACACTGGGAATCAGAGTTGCAAAAAGGTAATTATTTAAATTATTGAAATACACGTTTCAGAAGACAGTAAAATATTGTGAAAACCAAAACACTTTCCAATTTATTTATTTTTTTTCCTCTTTAAGGGTGAGGGGGATGGGAGGAAGGTAATGACAACACACAGACATGACAACCTCAAGCAAGCCTCCCCATTTTGTAATAAAATCTGACAGATTTGATATTCAAGTCAGCTCTAGTAAGTCTTCCCCTTATATGACAATTCAAAAATACAGAACTCTCTTCTGTTTGCTAAGTACAGGAGAATCATAATAATTTTAATTCATTACGCAAAGATATTACTTGATTTCCATGAAACAATTACTAACTTAATGGAGTCTTCTGGTGTCTGACTATTGGCACTGGTTTGGCTTGGTAGGAAAAAACCTTTAGAATCATCTTAAAGACACTTAACAAGTAACTAACTCTCATTCAAATCAGAGGATTCTTCATCGGCACAAAGCTGGCACATGCTGTTCAAGACAATTTCTGATAAAATTGAGCTCCTGAGACAGCTACCTGGCAACACAACCCTGGACCACCACCGGCACTAACGGCTGGCGGACTGTGCTCCTGGAACAGCCCAGAAGCAGTGGCTGTTTGCCACCAGCCTCCTTGGGTGTGCCAGGAACACCTGAGAATGAGGAGGCAGCCCCTTCAACAGTCCCAAGTTCCCTCTTGCTTTAATACGTTCCTGGACACTGGGAAAAGCCTGTGGGGATGTCAGGATTGTGTTTTCTGCCATCTCAATTACACCTACTCAGAAGAGGATACATCAAATCTGTAGTTAGTGTTTTAATAACAATTAATCAAAAAGTCTATGTATATACACACACACAGACATGCAAAAATGCATATTAAAATATATATATATAAAAGCATCACAAAACACAGTAACCATCATCCCAGGAGACTGCCCAAGGAAAGCAACCTCTGAATGCACTTGAGGTATTTAAAAGTAGACCTAAACAGAGACTCCTTTTATGACTTAAGTGTCTGTGCAGGAAGATGTCTAAGATACTTAGAAAACCCTAAGCTACTACCCTGCACACTCATTAAGTAGAAGAGTTCTAAGTTTGTCTGAGTCACTGATCTTTAGAAATTTAATTCCTGCAGGACAATCAAGTAACATTACCCTCAGGAAACAGGAAATATTGGCAAACTGACATTTCTTCAAGTTTTAGACACAAGCTGACCTACTAGTGTCAAAAGAAAACAAAAGCTGAACAGACATAAAAGGGCATGTGGGAGGAGTGCCGTGCTTTTCACCAAAAAGGGGTTGCAACATTCTCTTCAATTTGTGTAACAAGACTTTCCCAGCACAATCAGGAATGCAAGGGGCAACACAAGGCAGAGTAAGAGAATTAAGTTGGTGTATTCAGCATTGCTCTAGAAGCTGTTTTTGGAGGCTTTATAACAGAATCAATTTTTAAAAAATAGCTAAATTGTTTAGCCACAAATGCTGTGAGCTACACTGTAGTCATCCTCCTTACCTTTGGGGGATGGAGACAAATTCAGAAACCAAATGGAATTGGAAGTCACTATATTCTGCAACACTGAAAATAAGAATTGCTCACCGTGATCACTGTACCGCCGCTGTTTCTGGCTAGAAGATATGCTTCTCTGAACTTTGTGATGAGGAGATTGTCCAGTGCTATTATTAAGATCACTACTTGGCCTAACTTTGGCAAGTGAAAGATTGCTGCTGGAGCTTGAATCACTTGCATCCAACTACAATACAAATGAGAATATTAAAACAAGGAGTTCAGACAAAACAAATTAAACATCCACCATATTATGGGAGCAGTAACAGGGAGGCAGAAGGAAGATGACTCTGGTACATAGGACGTTTTGTGACAGCAAGGAAGTTGCTTAGAGGTCCCAACTTCTCTTAGATTCCTGAGCAACTGTCTTAGATGAAATTCAGCAGAATCTGCAGGTTCTCAAAGGACAATCAGATAAAGAAAAAAAACATCTCTACTTTCAGTACTCTCTCCTCAGAGTTCTCTAAGACTTTAACAGGAAGAGTGGATACATTTAGTAGAAGCCATCACACCAACTCCTCCAGCAGAGGAACCAAGAGCAGCTTACTGATACCTAGCCCTCTGAGCATCATATGGAAAGGTAGTCTACAAGGCAAGAACATTTTTAGGTTGATTGGTCCTGCTCCTTGGTTCTCTTAAGATATTTATAGCTGGCACATTCACACTTGAGCTCCTAGACTAGAGAAGACGGTAACTGGCATACAAAGTCCTTCAGCGGAGTAACTGCTGAGCAAGCAGGGAAGTTTTGTGGAGGCTAAAGGCAAGAGTTTACTGACTCAGATCAGGGTGAGAACAAACACAGCATCATTTGGACAGTGGACACTGATGATTAGAATAATGTGATTTTAAGTGTAATGGACTTTTGTGCAGAAATGCAATGCCTATAGTTACTGACTTAATTTTTGCTTCTAACTTTGCTAAGAACACTTTCTGATTCCTTTGTTTCTTTGCATTTGTAAGAATGGTACTTACCTCTGACGATTTCCTTCCTAGCAGTAAGTATGTAGCTGTAATTTCATCATACTTCATTTTACTAAGGGATTCTTGAATTTCTTCTTGAGAATATCCCATTCCTACCATAATATCTAAAAACAAACACACATGCTGTAAGTAAGAGAAACACTCTGATGTTTAGGCTGTCTGAGAGTTTAAGTTCAACAGAAAGAATGAAAGAATTTAAATAATTAAACATTTTTAAAATTAAACAAAACAATTAAGTGTGAGAACATAAGCCTGACAAAATATCAATTTTAGAAGATTAGTCACTTTTTCCAAATGACAAACAGAGTGGTAGAGGGGAAAAAAACCCACCCACATCATGCAAACAGTATTATATTCTGAAAAACACTCAATTACCTATTCTTTTCTGGTCCGAGATGTCAAGTTCTGGTTCAACAAAAGGTTTAAGTTCATCCTCCTCATGCCCTGCATTGATCCACCTGTCCTTCATAATTTGCTATAAAAGAGAGTTTTGTTAGTACAATACACTAAGCAGCAAAGAAAACGGAGATGACTCCCCCCTTGTCCACCATGTACCAAACGCTAAGGCCTTTTCTCATTTTTCTTTACCAGAACAGGCCCCAGCACCTACTCAGTTTTGTTTTGCTCCAGTGAGGACAATCAACTATACACATCAAGCCAAGCTGCTTCCCAACCAGTTGTATTCCAGCACATAGCTAGAAACTAAAAGCCTGTAACACAGACCAGAAGCAGTGCAACAACTCTGACAAGTGTTGTTGGTCCAGGCTCAACTACGGAAGTCCATAGAAGCCAGAATTGTTTTAGCCTTTCTCCTCGATGATGGTACAAAATGCAGGCAAAAGGCAACTGCACCATAACCCAGCAGTCAGTGCTTCTAGTTCACGTTTGAAAATGTGGAAAATGTCCTGGTGGATCATCCATTAATGCAGGAATCCACAAGGTAACCATCAGAAGTTATATGACACATGCAGTGTAGTCTCACATTCATTTTGAAAGTAACTGTGAAGTCAAGTGTCTTGTAATCCCAGAAAACAAAATCTTAAAAAAACCCCCCAGAATTCATATGCTCTACTCAACAACCCCTCCCTCCCAAACCCACTCGAAATAAACTATTCAGGAAAGGTATGACAGTAATAAATTACACCTTCAAAAATTATGGTTTGCAAAATATAATGCCTAGCTTTCTAATTCACCTTATTTGTGCCATTACCTCTAGAGTGCCTCTTTTTGTTGGGTTTAGCACCAGGAAACGTTTGAGGAGGTTTTCACAGTCTGTGGACATGTAGAAAGGAATCCTGTATTTTCCCCTTAGCACTCTTTCTCTGAGTTCCTTGATAACAGAGGAAGAACAGACAAGTAAGTTGCAAGCAGCAAACCAGTTAAAACATTAGGTAAACATGCCCAACATATTCTACAAAAACACACCTTTAAGTTCTGTCCGTCGAAAGGAAGAGATCCACTCACAAGGGTATAAAGAATAACACCTAAACTCCAAACATCTACTTCAGGTCCATCATATTTTTTCCCTTGAAAAAGCTCTGGAGCAGCATATGGTGGGCTGCCACAAAAGGTGTCCAGTTTATTTCCAACTGTAAACTCATTGCTAAAACCAAAGTCAGCTATTTTTATGTTCATATCTGAATCTAGCAATAGATTTTCAGCCTGGAAGAGAAAGAATGGTTGGTAAGATGAACTTAAAATACTTGATCTAAAATGCTATTGTCTGTTTTTACTCATTCTTAAAAGGCAAAAAGATGAAATACCTGTTAATATTCCCTTCCTTGCAAGGTCTTTAGGTATGCTTTAGTCCATCATTCAAACATCATCTATTTTAGAAATCTCTATACAGTGGCTTTGAACTATGGGAGCTGTTACGCTATATGAAAACTGTGTTATTTCCATCTATCTCTTTTCTTCACAGAAACACATCCTTAGCTATTGTAACTTTGTAATTTTTAATCAATTAAGGTGAAAATGAGATACCATCTCACTACCCATACTTTATGGGGCATTCTTGCAGAAGTTTGGTAATACACATAACCTTTAAATTTTTTTCAAGTGTTTTTTGTTTGATGGTGTTTGGGGTTTGCTTTTAATTTATTTTTTTTTTAAGTTACAAAGCCATGATATATTGAATAAGTTATGTGGCAACACTATTAATACAAAAAGCACAGTTTAAAGAAGGGATATACAATTTCATGCCAAGCTACAAAGAAGTAATACTTCAGTTTCATCATCACAACTAGTAATTCATTCTGTTAAAGACCAAAACTTGTCAAGACCAAAGTTTTTTTTTTTTTTAAGGACCTCTCAGCTAGCACTGACCTACATCAGATTTGAACCTGATCAGAGGGTGAGAGGCTGTCTTTCAGCAGTTATTAAATTTCTATAACTAAAAGCCTTACAAACCATCTTTTTTTATTTTAAATGGTTCTATACTACACTGTAAACATTCCTCAAAACTTGCTGTAACACATGCAAAAAATAAATAAATCACAAAGCTTAATACACACTACATTTTATCAGTATAATAAAGATCACACCTACAGGTACAGAAACTGACACACACTCTTCTCACTTTTTCCTACTCACCTTGAGATCTCTATGAACAATATGCTTTTGATGGCAATACTGCACTGCAGATACTATCTGGATAGAAAACAAGCCAAATTATATAAGTGACATCTCAAAGAAACAGGAGTTTTAATCAAAAAGGTCAACATTTATTACTAAACTTGACTAGTACTTAACTACTCAGAGCTACATAACCAATTACTACAGTGATCAGCATATTTGCGGGAAAGCTGCTAAATACCTTTGGTGTTTGTTATTTGATCTATTTGGTTTCTACTACACTTGAAAGAGGATTTTGTTTTTCCTGTGTGGCTAATTATAGACCAGTAGAAGCAATGACTTTCAGAAAGGTTACTGAACTATTTCCATTCCAATACTGTATACAGCTACAAAAGCTTTCCCTCTAGACTGAAGTTTTCCAGTCCCTCTTCAAAGGTGATTTTTCATACCGCAGCATGGAGACAAAAGGGTAAGAAATAGGCTTAGCTACTGGAGAAACTACTGGGAAACAGCTTGTTTCCCAAAACTTACACAGTGAGAAGCAGCTGTGCATCTGACAGAGGTCTGCTGTCTAAGTGCATATGGCTTATTTTATTTTATATACTGTAGAAGGGTAGCAAGCTCAATGGAAAAAACTCTCTTATGTCTCTCAAGTGTAATGGAGTAATTTATTCCATAAGCATTTCCAAATATCATGAAGTTTTTTCCTGCTGTATATAGCAAACTATATAAGCTACTTACACAGCACAGTGTCCTAGTACATTGCTTTAGTCCTAAGCATTGCTGCAGAACACCACATGCATGGAAAAGCTGGATAAAGTCTTATTGTTCCACGATCACAAATGGGGTCAAATACATTTTATTGCCATGCATATGTGGTCAGAACTAAGGCAGAAGTTATGACTTCTTAAAAGAAGTGGAACTGCACAGAAAAATAACTTCATGTAATAACTACACTTAAATAAATATATTTCCATTCTTTGTTCAAGATTAAGAAGATTTCCAACACAGAAGGATGAGGTATCATTGAGGTTACAAGAAATAACTCATGATCAGACTGCCTAGCTTAGCATAAGCATCCTCCTGTAATGGTAAAAGGCAACGGTTCTCCTCCTCAGTATTTAGAGTAGGTGACAGTAAGCTTCTTGGTAGGTCAAAGAACTGACCTACCAGTCATTTTTGCATTCAAAACTTACACACCAGCGTTACTGTCTTTGTGCCCCTGTATTACTGAATCACGCAGGTGCAAATGCCACCTGAGAAACTAAACAGCCTACAAAAAGTTGAAATATTTCCATTCCCTGCACTTTCATTCTGTCTTCGCTTGTTCCTTTACGTACTGGCTCTCTCTGACTCAAAGTTCAGCTTTTTACAGTTACAACACTGCGAAAATTCTCCCACACCACCACTTCTACCATCCTTTTGGTTTTCCTTCCTTTCCTCTCTGCTACCGTTACTTCAGCGCTAGTCACAAGCTCACTTTGCAGGTGCTTCCAAGGCTGACAGTATAACAAATGCCTCAAGCTTTATTTGAGACTGCAGAGACACAGCACTACAGCACTCGCTCCCAAACTGTTTTTACTCTATCTAAGAGCGGAAGGTCTAGCAGATGATCAATCAATAGTTTCCTTTGGAGATGCTTTTGAATGTGTGGTGGGTTGACCCTGGTTGGATGCCAGATGCCCACCCAAACCCATTCTATCACTCCCCCTCCTCAACTGGACAGACTGAGAAAAATATAATGAAAGGCTCATGGGTCAAGATAAGAACAGAGAGAGTTCATTCACCAGTTACTGGCACGGGCAAAACAGACTCGACTTGGGGGAAAAAATGAATTTTAATTTATTACCAATCAAACAAGAGGGTAATGAGAAATAAAACAAAACCTTAAAACACCTCGCCCCACCCCTCCCTTCTTCCCGGGCTTAAT
>NW_010288398.1:478-1608 GCF_000700745.2 Antrostomus carolinensis | reverse complement strand
GGCCAGAGGGGCAGCTGGGGAGGGGTGTATTTACCGCCGGCCCACGATCGCCTTCTGGCCCTGGGCGTCCATCTTCACCCTGTGAGAAGATAGGGATGGGAAAAGGGGGTCTGAGGTGGTGGCACCTCCAGCATCACCCCACCCTGGGGACAGGCAAAGCATCCCCCCAGCACTGGCGGGGATGGGGTTTCCCAATGCTGGTGGTGGAGTACCTACCCGTGGCCCTGGGTCTCCGCGCTCACCTCTGGCTCCTGGCAACCCAGCCCCCAGGTCACCCTGCCAGGGGAAGGCAAGACCTCGTCCTTGTCCTTGCTGTCCCCCCCATACCAGCAGACACCTCACAGACCCCCACTGCCCCGGGTGCCTGGCACAGAGCAGGCTCCCATGTGCCAGCATCAGCATCACCCAGGGGGTGGCTGCAGCAGGGACCTCCCATGACAGGAGTGGCCCCACATCCCTTATGCTATAGGGCTGCCCACATCCTACCTTGTCACCCTTCAGGCCAGAGATTCCTTGTGTGCCCTGAAAGAAAGGAGAGGGTTGAGCGAGGAGGAAGGTGATGCCAGGCACCCCACAGAGCATCCCTGGGGCTCCCACAGCATCTCCTGCTCCATGCCAGAGCCCCCAGCAACTCCCAGCCCCAAGGACAGGGGTTGGGAAGGTGCAGGGTGGGTCCCCATCACCCTGGCCAAGTAGGCAGGGGAGCCAGGGCAGAGCCTGCACCCCTCAGGGACGCTGTGGCACCAGAGCCATACTCACGGCTGGCCCTGGGGGCCCCGCAGGTCCTGGTGGTCCAGGGGAGCCATCTCTCCCGGGAAAGCCGATCAAACCCTGGCAGGGAAATACTGGTGAGTGGGCAGGGACCACATCCGGGAGCTGGTGGGGCTTGCAGGGACCCCTCTGGTGCTGCCTGAGGGTCTGGGATCACCCAGATCAGTGAGGGCAAGCACTGGCTGTTGTCTTTACCCTCTCTCCCGGGGGACCTGGGGGGCCAGGCTGCCCGTTGTCCCCTCTCAGGCCAGGCTGTCCTGGTGTCCCAGCAATGCCTGCTAAGCCTGGGGGTCCTGGTGGTCCTGGTAGGCCAATGTCACCCTGGAGCAGAGAGGAAAAAGATGGGCCCCAGGGAAACA
>NW_010288398.1:0-231 GCF_000700745.2 Antrostomus carolinensis | reverse complement strand
GTGTCCCCAGCTGGCAGGGGTACCATGCCACCCAGAGTGGCCCCCCAGGGCGGGGCAGCTCCCCTGGGACCAGGGGACACTTACCTTCTCCCCTTTGGCTCCGGAGGACCCTTTAGCTCCCTACGAAGACAGCAAGCCACCAGGAAGGGCTGGGTGGTGGGTGCCAGGGGTCATTTCCCCCTGACAGCATCCGCTGCCCCCAGCATCCACCCCCCGGCCCCCCAGGTGCCT
>NW_010288397.1:0-2505 GCF_000700745.2 Antrostomus carolinensis | reverse complement strand
TGGGTGTGCGCCCAGCGCCTCCCGGCATCCCGAGGAGGAGGAGGTTCACCCTGAAGGAAGGTAAATCCCACGTTGATGAGAAAACCGTGTGCTTTGTGTCTGGGACAGGAACAGGGTCTATATTTGCGCTGTGGGAATGATTCAAAGCTGCATTAGGGGAGGTTTAGACTGGACATTAGGAAGCATTTATTTACTGAGAGCGTGGTCAGACACTGGAACAGGCTTCCTAGAGAGGTGGTCGATGCCCCAAGCCTGTCAGTGTTTAAGAGGCATTCAGACAATGCCCTTAACGTGCTTTAACTCTTGGTCAGCCCTGAATTGGTCAGGCAGTTGGGCTAGATGATTGTTGTAGGTCCTTTCCAACTGAAATAGTCTATTCTATTGGCTCTCTGTGTTCCTCTTGCTTTTCCTCAGCAGACTGCTGTTTATTAAGGTATGTTAATGTGGAGCTAGCAGTGATGTGGATAACTTGGAAGCCACTCGTTATTGCCACTGCTGTAGTACTGGTACTAGTCCAATACCAATGCAGCAACCTCACTTACCCTAGCAAATCACTTTTTCTGTCTACACAGTCACTAGATCTTTGCTATCTATTTGTCAAAATTTGAGAGAAAGCAAGGAAGAAGACCAAATGCCTACATAACTGCTGTTTTGCCATGATGAAGGGTTAAAGCCTTTTTATTGCTATGCTCTTTTTTTTTTTTCCCTCCCTCCTTACCCTCCCTATTCCTTAGGGAATGAAAGTGATCCTCAGGCAAACCAAGGACCCCGCAAGGAAGTGTACACTAGAGAAACAGCTTTGGGATTCAAAGTGACAACAGTAATTACGTACAAGGAAGTTCAACCTCCTATTACTCGACTGCTCAGGCGTATTGAATCATTCTTTAATCCCAAGGACAACCCTCCTTCTGAAAATTGAGTGGTCCAGAAGCTCAGAACTGTGCTGGAGCTGGCTTGTCTGTGAAGGTCGTCCTGGCACCTGGCACCAGACCGTCGGTGTAAAACTGTCCCTTGCGCTGCTGCAGCAGCAGCTCCATCTCTGACACAACTTGGCAGAGGTCTCAAACCTTCTGGCCTGCTGGGATCGCCACTGTCCACTGCACGTGTGTTCCAGTGGTTGCATGTCACTTGAGCTGTGAGACGTTGATGAATCCGCGTGCTGCCTGTTGTCCCCTGTCTGACAGTCTGGCCAGGTGGCTGCTGCGGCTGTTTCGTGAAGCTGCTGTCCCACCTGGCCTGCAGGACGTCCCCCGGGTGATCTGCCACCCCGTCCTCAACTGCTCTGCTCCGCAATGGACACTTTAAAAATGATGAGTAAACGGGGAGAAACGTAGTTGAATCTTTGGGGTGTGAGAGGTGTTAATTGTCCTCTGAATAAAAGCTTCCCAGAGATGGATTCCAAGTGCAGAGATTCTGCTGCAAGCTGGAAATTGCCGAGCTTGCTGCTCCAGGCCCTTCGCCAGCCCCTTGTTCCTATAGGGGCTTCCCTGATCGTATACATACGACCTCCCGTTGCAGGGCACTGTTCCCCAGCTGCTGTGGCTGTAACGGACTTTCATTCTATTGGGTGTTCCTTTACTGATGTCACCTGTTGTCACAGGCAGCTGCTCCTGTCTGTTTTCTATAGGTGTTTCCCCAGCTTCTCCTGCTGCTGACCTTCATTGCTACAGGGGCTCCCTGCAGCCTCTTTTTTCTGCAGGGAGCTTCCCACAGTCCCTATAGTCACTGCCTCCTGGTAGAGAAAGCAGACCCCAGCCCCTGTATGTGCCAGCCCTCCTTTCTATAGGGGCTTCCCCCTACCCCTGCTGCAGACAGCCCCTTGTTTCTATAGGGGCTGCCTGCTCTCCCTATAGCCTTTTCTGTGACATTTCCTCACACCTTGCCGCTGGTCTAAGGTCTCCCCACAATCTGTGCAGACACCACTTTGCTGTATGGAAAGCTGTGCCCAGCCCCTCTGCCTACACACCCCAGTTTCTATAGGAGCTTTTATACCATGAGCCCCACCCTGTGCAGCTATACACCTGCCTTTCTATATGGGCTCCTCTGATCCCTACAGCCACCACCTCCTTTTTCAAAAGGCTCCTCCCAGTTATTAATTTCTATGGGCACCTCTCACTGTCCCTATAGATGTTCCTATAGACGATACCACTCTAGTTACCTACATTTGCTCCTTTCTATAGGCGCCCCCCTTCCCAAAAACACTATAGGTACCAACACCCTTCAGAGAAAGGCAACCAATACGCACACAAAACACTTGTAGGCACCTCGCTTACCTCTACACCTCCATTTTCTATAGAACCTTCCTATAGGAGAAGCACTTACAGACACCACTTACGCCTATCCCATTCTATAGACACCCCGCCATCCTATAAGCGCCAGGTTGATATAGAGGCTGCGTCAGCACCTCCGAGCCACCAGGGGGCGCTGTGAACGGGGCGGGCTGGCAGGGAGCGGCCAACGCGTTACTTAGCGCCACCGCTTTTCCCTTCCCTCAGTAACGGCGTC
>NW_010288396.1:0-4425 GCF_000700745.2 Antrostomus carolinensis | reverse complement strand
AAAAGCATTTCAGAATAGTGGCTTGATAGCCAAGGAAGGAGGAACCAGAAATGTATTACATTAATGGATTCATATTGTCAGAGAGGTTTGTGGGAAGCAAATTTTAACTGATCTGACATTCACTGAAGCCTTTCATTGCTTTCTGAGAAAGAGCAAAACTTACAGGTTTAGCTGACTGACTTTCTGCTGCAATTCTGTCTTCTAGATTGTGTTTAATGAAGAACTAGGAAGTCCATTTATTATAGTACATAGTGTTTCATTTGTAAAATCTGATATGCATTCAGTGGCTGTGCTGCTGCTTAGGGTAGAAAAAGATGAATTGGACACAAAAGGAAGTGGATTTCATGTTACCTTGGAATGGGTTACAATTGCAGAGATAAACAAAGAGGGTAAGTGTTTTACATTTATATTACTGGTGAGTAACGTTTTTAAAAAAAATCCTTTTATTCTTTGTCTTAGAAGTTGATTGATCCTCAGGTGCTGATATTTCTTTTCCCCAAAACCTCAGCTTGGATTTTACATAGGTAATTTTTCTTACAGTTTGAGATCAAGTTATTGGTTGTAGACCTAAATTCTGACAAAAATTTGGAAGACAGGAAGAAGTAAAGTTTTATGTGTGTGTGGTTAACATAATTAGAAAACAATATAGAAATAGAACTTTAGTTTGTGATGTTATGGAATGTAATTCCTGTTTAGCTTGACCTTGTAAAATTAAGATTTTACAGAACAATTTCTAGATAATCTGTACTTTTCAAAATGTTGTACAGCTGGATATGGGATTTTGTTTGGTTATGTTTGGGGTTTTTGTTGTTTTTTTAGCCTCCAATTAACAGTGTCATGGGATTGAAATTGGTATGAGATAAAAAAACTGTAGCACAAAAAGTAAATATTGCATATTCTAGGTTTTCCTACAATTAATGAGCATGAAGTTATTCAGTTAATTGTAGACAAACACATTAGAAACATTGGTTAGTGTTATTAATACATACTAATTAATGTATTATCCTAATAAGTGTGACAAAGGGTAATTTACCTGTTTGGTATGACTGTATATGCTTACATTTAATATAATTATTTCTATAAAGGGTACAAGACCCCATGCTTCAGCATCTGATTTAAAGATGTGTGGATTAAATTAATTTACCTTCTTAAGAAGACTGTGATAGTCTCGTTCATTATCTTCCAAAAAATATAACATTGATACCCATAAAATCTACTTGAACTAAAGCAGTCGATTGTGTACTGTGATATTACTATTCAACTGTTTCTCAGTCTCCTACATACATAGTATGGATAGGAGAACAGAATAGAATATTTTCATTTGGAAGGGCCCTAAATAATCATCTGGTCCAACTGCCTGACCTATTCAAGACTGACCAAAAGTTAAAGCATGTTGCTAAGGGCATTTTCCAAATGCTTCTTAAACAATGACAGGCTTGGGGCATCAACCACCTCTCTAGGAAGCTTGTTTGGTGTGTGACTGCCCTCTCAGTGGTAAACAAATGCTTCCTAATGTCCCTGGTGCAGCTTTGAACCATTCCGACATGTCCTCTTGCTGAATGCCAGGAGATCAGCACCTCCCTCTCCACTTTGCCTCATCAGGAAGCTGAAGAGAGCAGCCTCCTTTTCTCCAAACCAGACAAGCCCAGATTCCTTTGCCACTCCTTACAGGACATTCCTTCCAGCCCTTTGACCAGCTTTGTTGCTCTGAGTAGCTTTATTCACATTGTCTGCTGGTGAAACCTTGGGCAATGGAAATATTTCTAAGGAGCTAGAAAGCTGTGCAAGATTGCTTTATGTTTTTGTGGCCAGCTCAACAAGTAAGAGAAACCAGGTGATCACACCTGCTATTATTGTATTACCAAAGAACAAAAAGTGGAAACATGAAAATAAATCTGAATGGAAGCAGTGGTTAGATCTGTTCACATCCTGTGTGGTTCGTTAGAGGGTGGTAACAAAGGTATACCCTTTCCAAGTTTGTTGGTTTTTTTAGTTAGCTAATGTTTTAGAATCCTCACTGTAAAAGATTGAAATGAAGAGCCACCATGCTTTATTAGACTTAGAAAACGTTAAATGCTTAGCTTTTTTCTGACCTTCTTTATAAGAGAAAACATGTAGTATAAACTTATTGAAAAGATCATAAAGACTTACTGAAATTTAAAAGTGTTGATGATTGATTGAAAATACTCTACAAAAGGTTTGATCACAGAATGCCAAGTTGTGAGGTTGTCGAGCCTTTTAACAAGTGAGCAAATGCTGTAAGAGAGACGTGCAAACGAATTTGATCTGTTTCATGCACAGTTAAATTTGATCAGTTAAATAACAGCTCGTTCAATGAGTGACTAACTTCCTACTACAACAAAGACATGCTCTTTTTGGTCATGTATCTAAGCCAAGGTAATTTGTTAATCTTTTAAAGCAGGTTACCCTGTTGCTTGGAGTCTTCTGATTGTATAGATCTCTTATCCTGTCCCTAATTAGAATGGTTGAATTTCTTCAATTAATGCCTCCTCTCTGCCCCAACCAAACTTTAGGAAAAAGAGGGGGACTTTAACTAACATCACTAAGTACCAGAATTACACTGTAGTCTGGTTATTGCTCTTTACTTCACTTCTTGCTTAGCAAAAAAGATAACCGACTGAGAGGACTTAAGTTATACCCGGCTTATCCATTGTTATCTGGATTCTCCTGCAACTTCTAAGCTTAAGATTGAGGTCAAAAGGAACATTTTGGAGTACTAGAGTGGCATAGATGATTTTTACCATCATAATCTGGTCTTGCCTAATGTCTCTGCTAATGAGTTCCCAGTTTCTTTCAAGTTGTAGTTACAAGTATAGTGATTTCTTTTAATGAAGAGATGAAGCATAAATGTGAAAAACTAAACAGCTCCTGGAGATAATTTTATCACCTGTGAGAATTTTTTTCAAGGTGTTCATTTTTTGCTAATAATCCATTTGTGCACCCTGTTATTTTTCAGAAGTTAATCAATTACTGAGGACTCTGTGGGCAGTAAGATTCTAATGGGAAAAGAACAAACATTGTGCTAGAACCTATCACCTTCCTGGTACTTTGAGTCATCAGTACCCATGTGTTTGGGAGCACGGTAGGGAATGGCATGGTCCTTGAGAGCAGTGGTTAACATCTGGGACCTCCCTTTTAAGGGGCAGTGTTTTACAAAAGTTGAGGAAGATGTGCATTTACCACTATGAATAAAGTCTTACCACTAGCTCTTGCGTTGCTTCTCAGGTTTTTACAGCAGGTCAAAAAATATTTGGAAAACTTGTTTGTACAGAGGCTCTGAGTGGTTTTGTGAATTGCTGGGCTAGCTGTGAACAGCATTGACATCATAAGAAAAAAGGGAAATGTTAGAATAATTTTCGGGTCTACATATTTAAAAAAAAATTCATTGGAAAATAGAAGAGAATTTTTTAATTAATGTACAGCACTGTGATTTAGTTGGCAGGATTGCTTGTAGGATTGCTTAGTATTTTTAAGTGTAATGAGATTCTCGTGTAATAATTTGTCTTCTAGAAAAATGTTACTGCTAAGGATTATTTTTTATTTTCTTTTATAGGTGATAATAGATATGAAATCTTTAAAAAGAGAGTTTTACGAGGAAAGACAGTCCCCCATTATGCAGCAATAGAGACAAGTGGGGATGGTCTAATGATTGTTTCCTACAAACCATTCAAATTTATGCAAGATGAAGATGAAAAATTAGAAGAAAATGACAATGCAAAAGCAACAAATGAAAAGAAAGGTAAGACTTATCTAGCAGATTATGATAGGCTGCTCTCTCTTTTAGCTTAGAAAATAGTTTGCCAGATACCATCTGTTTGGAAACTCTAGTAATAAATGTTTGTATTAATCTCTATCTCCCAGATTTATTTTTTTTTTTTTAAAGGACAGATTGGCTTTTTTTTTTGGTTTGTTTTCACCCTGGGAAGTTGTATTGTGCATACACCTATAGGAGAAGCTTTTTTGAATAAGAGACACTTAAAGAATTTTGTTGTCCTAAGGAAAAGCATATTTTGCAAACAGAACTATACTAATTATTTGCTAGCAGTTGGATTGCTTAGGCTACACCTAAATTTAGTCATCTGGCTGGAGGAGGCAAATTGAGAAGCCAGTCTTCCTAGATGAGAGAGGGCACAGTGGCAGCCATTTACTCACCCAAATAGTTGGAAAGCTCTCTGATACTTAATTTACTCCTGCCTTTCTAAATTTTAAAATATAAATATATTTCTTTTTAAAGAATGAGAATCCTGTAAAAGATTATCTTTTCTCCAGTGGGAAAGCAGTTCAGAAAAAGTAATAAACTTCAACAAAAGGCATCCATACTTTTTTCCTTTAAGATCATGTCTTGCTTTTTGCTAGGACAGGGCTAATTTTTATCTTAGTAGCTAGAAAGCACCGTGTTTTGGT
>NW_010288395.1:2263-2486 GCF_000700745.2 Antrostomus carolinensis | reverse complement strand
GGCTGAGCCCAGTGACCCTCCAACCACCCCCGGGATGTTCCTGGTGCCATCAGTGCGGGGAGCAAAGGGGCAGGTGGTGTCACAGGACCCTCACTCCCACCGCTGGCTGCCCACCCGGGACCAAACTTTTAATCCCTGACCCCCCCTCGGTGAAGGAGCCAAATCTCAGCCAACACACAGGGTCAGCATCAGCTCTGCGTAGTGGGGGGCTCGTCCGGGCTCC
>NW_010288395.1:1020-2250 GCF_000700745.2 Antrostomus carolinensis | reverse complement strand
GCTGATCCAGGAGAGCCGTGAGGTGTGCGGGGCCACGCTGGAGCAGGGAGGAGGTCTGGGAGGGCAGGAGGGACAGGGCACCCACTGTCTGCCCCTGAGAGACCTCCAGTGAGGGCAGCTTGGCAAAGTTCTCCACTCCCTGCTTGCTCAGGATGGTGTCATCGATGCAGGCGCCTGGAAGAGAGGAGCAGAGCTGAGGATGGGAGATGGGGTGACAATGCCAGAGCTGTTTCATTTTCCACGAGGAAAGGCTCCTGCAGGGAACCCTGCTCATCCACCCCCTCATTTTAACCGTGACCCCACAGACCCAGCTCCGTTACCGTGGACCCCCCGAGAGGAACCACCCCTCCCAGACCCCAGCCCCAGCTGACAGGGACACAGGGAAGGCTCTCACCCAGGAGGTTGACCTGTGGCACTCCCTTCAGCACCCGCAGCATCTCCTTCACCTTCGTTTCCCGGCTCACCAGCAGGATGTTCCGTGCCACAAAGAGAGGGAGGAGATTCTTGTACTTGGACTGTGACAGCACGGGTCTGACAATCTGGGGGAGACAGGACAGGTCTGACAATCTGGGGGAGACAGGACAGGTCTGACAATGTGGGGGAGACAGCACAGGTCTGACAATGTGGGGAGACAGGCTGACAATCTGGGGGAGACAGGACAGGTCTGACAATCTGGGGGAGACAGGACAGGTCTGACAATCTGGGGGAGACAGGACAGGTCTGACAATCTGGGGGAGACAGGACAGGTCTGACAATCTGGGGGAGACAGGACAGGTCTGACAATCTGGGGGAGACAGGACAGGTCTGACAATCTGGGGGAGACAGGACAGGTCTGACAATCTGGGGGAGACAGGACAGGTCTGACAATCTGGGGGAGACAGGACAGGTCTGACAATCTGGGGGAGACAGGACAGGTCTGACAATCTGGGGGAGACAGGACAGGTCTGACAATCTGGGGGAGACAGCACGGGTCTGACAATGTGGGGGAGACAGCTCTCAAAATGCAGCTTTTCACCCCAAAGGGCACCATGGAGTGATCCCACCTCTCCTCCACCTTCCCCCCTCCCCACCAAACCCACACTGGGATCTGCCCCTACCTCGTTGAGGACAAACTTGACCTCGATGTTGTGTTTCCGGAGGTATTGTCTCATCAGCACCACGTCCTCGTCAGGCATGGAGTTGTACTGACAGACAGCAACCATCCGGTTGTCCCGGAACGCCTCCTCCACC
>NW_010288395.1:699-945 GCF_000700745.2 Antrostomus carolinensis | reverse complement strand
GTGCCCCCCCCCCCCTGCCACTCCAGCCCTGCAGATGGACCCACTGCCAGGAGATGCTGCCATGGATCAGGACTTATCTGCTTTGCCACACTTGGATTTACCCCCCTGAGGCATCTCCCAGCCACTCACAATGAGATGAGAACAGTTTTCCATGGTGTGCAGCCAGGCTGACCCCAGGGCAGGGCTGTTCTGGTGGGGGATGCAGGTCCAGTGTTAAAGCACAAAGAATCACAGCATGGTGGGGGG
>NW_010288395.1:0-279 GCF_000700745.2 Antrostomus carolinensis | reverse complement strand
CAGGGAGGGGGCATCTACAACTTCCTTGGGCAACCTGTTCCAGTGTCTGACCACCCTCACAGTGAAGAACTTCTTCCTAATATCGAATCTAAACCTCCCCTCTTCCAGTTTAAAGCCATCACCCCTTGTCCTGTCACTCCCTGCCTTTATAAACAAATTTATGAGCAAATCCCTGGCGCAAAGCACAGACACGGGGTGTGCAGAGCCCCTCGGACCCCGAGACCCCACAACACCCACCCCCCTCACAGAAATTACCTCCTCACGCGTTTCCCTCCTGGG
>NW_010288394.1:0-4156 GCF_000700745.2 Antrostomus carolinensis | reverse complement strand
CGCCGCCGTAACCTTTTGCAGGCGTTCAAACAGGTTTTATGTACCTATGGAGGTGACCAAGCATCCCTCCCCGCTCACAGCAGCCCCTGATGGATGTGTCTGCTGATATGTGAAGAGTAAAGTTCTTCCACAACAAGCCTTTTTTTTAAAAAAAAAATAAATATTATTATAATAATGAATCAAATCCTCTCATCTAACAAAGCGGTAGGTTAACAACAACAAAAAGGAAAGTCATTTTTAAACAAAAGTGGCTTTGTTGATGTTTGAAGATGCTTCGTAGCATCTTCTCTGCATAGTATCTTCTATTAAATGTGCTGGTGGAGGGATGGAAATGCCTTAAATTGAAGCAGAGGTAGCAATGGACTTAAATAAAGGGCTGTGACTTGCTGCCTGGGTACAAAGTCCAGCACCTCATATAAACCCTGGTGAGGTGGATGGGGAGAAAGGTGGTGGACTTTGCACAGGAGCAGTTGGCACTGCACCAGGGCAGCTGGTCAGAGCCTTAAATTAACTGGGAGGGACAGACTTACTGCCAATTTTGAGGACTGCTGTATTCGGTGGCAATGATGGCTATGGGCTTTTGTCCTCCCCATCACTCAAACAGCACCCACTCTCCTGGGAGCATTGCCATGACAAGCCCACCAAGTTTCTGCACCCTCAATCCACCCCAACAAGCAAGTATGAGCTTGGAAGTCCTTCATGAGGCTGAAGGTCTTCATGGTCAAGCTCCAAGAGCCAACCTGGTCCTCTACAAGCTGTTGTAGAGACAGTAACACCAGGATGCCACAAGAAAAGCTGTTGGCAAACCCCAATCCCAAGCAAGATGGGTTTTGCTATTGAGTGACACACTCTCCAGTGTACACAGAGAAAAATCATCACACCTCAGCAAGATTCCTACAAATTTCAGAGTGATGTTTGAAAAATGGTAAAAAAATTCTGCCCTCCATGCAGCACTTCACACCAAAGTGCCGCCCAGGTATGGAGCTGCAGAGCATCCTGCATCTGTGCAGTGTTTTGCTGTGGAGCTATGAAGCTGCAGAGCATCCTGCATCCGTGCAGTGTTTTACTGCCCAGGTATGGAGCTGCAGAGCATCCTGCATCCCTGCATCCTGCAGCAGTGGTACTGACCCTCCCCAAGCCCCAGATGCCTGCTGATCAGGTCACACCACGTGTGATCGCCCATCCCTGGTCCCTGGGGAGTGGGTTTGTTGGAGCAGTGTGGTGCAGCACCGAGCACCACGATGTTCTCTCCGGGCAAGTATAAAGCTTGAGCAAACAGCTCGGGTTCAAAATGCATCAAGCTGAAGGGAAGATGCAACATGTGGGTGCGAGGTGGCAACAGGAGGAAAATCCCAGCGTTCCTCATCACCCGCCGGTGCTGGATCCCACCCTGCACTGTGACCATCACTTCCCCCGGCAGCATGGAGACCTGGCTCCTGCTCTGGGGGCACAGCCAAAACCAAAGCAGCACTAATCACCCCCAGAAATCATCCCTGAGCATCTGCCCAGGGTCAGAGATGAGGGGTTTTGGGGAGGGAGGTGGAATTGCAGCAACTTTCCCCTCCTCTCCGCTCATCTAATCCTCCGAGCTAATCCCTTCCAGCCATATGGAGCCCTCACATCCCAAACCTGCCCCTGTACCCCCCCAGGAGCAACACTTTGGACCTCAAAAGCGGTGTATGGGTGGGGAAAGGGTGCGAGCCCCCCTGCAGCCCTCCAGGAGATGTGTCCTTGCAGCAGCCCCCAAACAGATTGTACACGCACAGTTTCTGATGAAAATTCACTTTAAAAATACTCTTCAAATCCAGGTGAACACAGACCCCGTGTTCATTTCCCCCCCTTTTTTAACAGAAGGGTTTATTTACTGCAGTTATTTGTGGGTGCTGCCCCAAAAAATACTGTTTCCCAGGTCCAGTAATTGCTCGAAGTATTTGAAAATTAATAGAGCAGCTAAAGCAAAGGACAGGAGGAGTAAATCTGATGTAAACCAGCAGGTAATTCAGTGCTATTCCCAAGAACCGGTGGTTTTCTCTGCACCCAGCAAAAGCCAGGGGCTAAGAAAGATCGGAGGGGGCAAAGATATTCCTTGGTAGGCTGGGATTTTTCAGGAGGAGAAGGATGAATGGAGAAAGTTTAATTTCCAGAATATTTTCAATAATATGGCACGTTCTGGAAAAGGAGAGGAGGTGCATATCCATGGGACGGGAGGGAATTCACTGTACTACCCTGCCTCCAGCCCTGCTTTCTCCCACCTACCCTTACCTGGGATAGGAAACATCTTCCCAAAGCAGCCCCAAGTTTTATTTATGTTAACGCCAGCTCTCTGCATTGTTTTGGCACCACTGGCAGCAGCACGGCCAAGCTGTGGGGCTGCCCCATGGAAAAGTCCCTGTGGGGCTGTATAACCCAAGGAGCAATCTCACAAGGTGCACACTGGCCTAGGGAAGGATTTCTGATAAAAATATGGGGGTTTTTTTTTTAATTAGTCTTTTTTTTTTGCATGCTTACAGAGCGGTTTGGTTAGATGAAACTCCAAGATATGTTACCCTTCAAGCTTACAAAACATTAATTATTTCACTTCTAAGAGCACCTCTCCCCATCAAAATAATACAAACCCCCCATTTATGAACTGGGAGCTTTTTGAAGTTGGCTCTGGAGGGACTCTATAAAACCAGCATGCACACCCCTGCCCCCTGCCCCGGCAATAAACTAGTATGTGAGGCAGGAAAACTTCAAGTCTTGAAAGCAAGGAAAAAAAATAAAAAAATAAATTAGCCCCAGGCTTTCAGACAGCAGAGGGGGGGAGGGAGCGAGGGAGAGCACATCACTGCGCGGTCTTGTTTAGACTGGCAGCACTGGGGAAAACCTGGTTACAGAGCGGGTGGGCAGAGTCCGAGGGATGGACGGGAGGATGAGCGGAGGGAGGGGATGGGCACGGTGGTCATGGCTGTGAACTGCTGATGGAAACTTCCCCATGGGCTTTTTCTCTTTCCTCTTTTACATCCACCATTTGATATCCATAGGTAAGAGCAACTCCTCCGCTCCCTGCAGTCAGAGCTGCTCCCAGCGCACCCCAGTGCAGGGCTCCTGACTGCCCAAGCAGGTCTGCACCAGTGGCACGGCCCCCACGGCACCCTCCTCTCTGCCAGAGACATGCCCACGGGCACCAGGCTGCAGCCCCATCCTCATGGCAAACCCTCCTTGGTCCCCAAAGCTGAGCATCCCACAACCTCCCAGCTCCAACGCCGCTGGCCCTTGCCTCCCTGGGAGCAGAACACCCCCAAACCCCATGGGGAGCTGGGGGTGTTCTGGGAGCAGACCCCAAGCTCCACAAAAGCTCCACAGCACTCCAGTTTTTCTAAGCCTCAGTCCAAGATGGAGCAGAGCACCCTTGGGACAATGACATCATTCCCCTGCCCACCCCTCCCACAGCACCCTGCAGACCCCCAACCTGCCGTCAGCCCCATGCTGTGCTGGTGAAGCTCTGGGGCTCTGTGGGGTTTCTCCCTCCTCCTGTCCTGGTGGGACGGGGCACCACCCCAGCACCCACGAGCATTTAGGTGGTGTCATCCCCTCCTGGAGAAACTCTTCCCAGCTGTGGCACGGACATCAGGGATGAGGTGCTTTTGTGTGGGTATCACCCGGCTAAGGCACACAAAGCCAGGGTGGGGGGTTCCAAAGGCTCTCGGTGCAGGGAAAGGCCCCCTCCATCTTCCCCCACCTCAGGCACCGGCTTTTGTATCGCCTTGGCCGGATTCGTTAACTCCCCTCCCAGAGCTGGGGCCTCCTCTGCCTGCAATCCCTGCGGATTTTACCTCCAGGCAAGAGCAAGGGGGGGAAAAAAAAGGGGGGAGCCAGCCCAGAGCCATAAAAGAGCCTGGTAAAAACAACAGACTGTGGCTGGGGGATAGATACGCCATGGCTTTAAAAAAGCACACCGCCAAGGAGAGCTCGATGGCTCTGCCAAAAGGAAAGAAGTGTCTTCCCACTTGCAAACAAGAGTTAATTATAGAAAAAAAAGGCCCAGGAAAGTGTTAAAACCATCTGTGCCACAAGGAAGAGGCTGGGGCCAGGCAGGCGAAGGCAGCAGCGCTGACAGCTGCTGTGTACAGGCAGCCTGGACCTGGACCGCTCCCCCCGCGCTGAGCAGAGCTGA
>NW_010288392.1:12948-15186 GCF_000700745.2 Antrostomus carolinensis | reverse complement strand
TCCAATCTAGGTAATTCTGGGATTCTGTGTGATTCTGGGAGATAGTGAGCAGGGGTCCAAGCCCTCTTGCTTGGGTTATATCAGAGCGAACGCTGGGAGAGGTGTAAAGTACATTATGTAGGTTAGCAGACAGGGCAGAGGAGTTTAGGACACACAAAGCACTTCAGAGTCTGTACTTACACCTCTGCACAGGGCAAAACCTGTGCATAAAGCCTGGAGATCATCATCTGGAGACAGCAGATATCTTGGCACTGCAGTGAAGGAGATGCGGTTGGAATGTAGCTCTTGTCTGTGCACCTAGACCGGGAAATCAAACAGTCTTAGTATAAACACATCCATAAAACCTCCCTGTCATTCCCACCCCAACGTGCCCAGCCTCCAGCCAAGTTCTGGCTAAAGGAGATATAGGGCAAGAGAGGGTGAGTACTCCCCAACACAAGAGAGACATGGAGCAGCTAGAACAAGTCCAGAGGAGGCCTCCAGGATGATCCGAGGGCTGGAGCACCTCTCCTATGAGGACAGGCTGAGAGAGTTGGGGCTGTTCAGCCTGGAGAAGAGAAGGCTCTGGGGAGACCTTCTAGCGGCCTTCCAGTACCTGAAGGGGCTACAAGAAAGCTGGGGAGGGACTTTTCATAGCGGCAGTTAATGACAGAACAAGGGGAAATGGGTTTAAGCTGAAAGAGGGGAGGTTTAGATGAGATATTAGGAAGAAGTTCTTCACTGTGAGGGTGGTCAGACACTGGAACAGGTTGCCCAAGGAAGTTGTAGATGCCCCCTCCCTGGAAGTGTTGAAGGCCAGGCTGGATGAGGCTTTGAGCAACGTGGTCTAGTGGAAGGTGTCCCTGCTGATGGCAGGGGGGTTGGAACTGGATGAGCTTTAAGGTCCCTTCCAACTCAGACCATTCTATGATGCTATACTGCAGTGCTGCATAGCCAGGGATGGTCTTGCTTGGGCTTTGCCTTATCCTGAAGCTGAGGTATAGAGTAAGTTGGAGGAATCAGCCTGTCTTTCTCCATCAGCTCCAAGGAGCCAGAACAGACTGGCTGTACATTAGAACTAAGGAGAGGAAGTGTTGCCCCTTTTTCACACCATTCCCTTATAGGAATGCCCCAGAGTCCAAATTTTGCCTTGCCTCCCTAAATTCTGACATGCATATCTAGAGATATACAAGCTGCTGAATAAACTGCATGTCCTCATCACAGATCCAGACGCTGCAGACCCTTAGGAGAGAAACAAAGTCATTGTGAACGTGCACAACGTCAAACCCTCCAGCAAGGGTCCTATCTCCAGTCTTAATGCATCTGCAAAATTAAAATAACCATTTGCAGAGACCCATCTTCCCTTCTGCCTTTTGTGGCTAAAGCAGCTCCATCAAACTCAGCAGCCAGATTCCCCTGTGGCAAACAAAGGAAAATCACAGAATGGTTTGGGTTGGAAGGGACCTTAAAGCTCATCCAGTTCCAACCCCCCTGCCAGCAGCAGGGACACCTTCCACTAGACCAGGTTGCTCAAAGCCTCATCCAGCCTGGCCTTCAACACTTCCAGGGAGGGGGCATCTACAACTTCCTTGGGCAACCTAAAATAAACACCCGGCCTTACCCGAGAGCTGGTAAGGGAGAAAGAGCAGAGAGAGAGAATTGGCTGCAAAATGTCACTCTTGGGTATGAAAACTGCCATCTGCTAGAATGAGGAAGCAACGTGAAAATATTTTGACTGTTATCAGAGGCTTTGGGTTGCGAGAGGAAGTGGGATTTGAAACCTGGTTCACGGTTTGCTCTGACTTTGCTCTTGGTGCTGTCTCGCCCTGGGACTCTTTGACAGGTCCCATCTCTCTGCTTTTGCTCTTTCTCTTGGTGTTTAACACTGTCCTGTCCTCTGTATCTCCAGCCTAGTGTGGGTTCCACATCACATCACCCACAAACGATTCCTCTGCCTCTCCTCTGACAGCAGCTGGTGTCTGATGCAACAAAAGAAAAATGCTGTTGCCCACGCTCAGGCAAAACACTTAATTGCATTTACTTATTTTTGGCCATCTCCATCCACTGCAGCTCTGGTTGGGGGCATATAAGCTTAGGAGTCAGGCCCCACTCCTGCAAACATGTGTGTGATGGTGCTCAGGAGTAACCACAGCCCTGCAGAGTTTCGTGGGGCTCATAGAATCACGTAATAGTTTGGGTTGGAGGGGACCTTAAAGCTCATCCAGTTCCAACCCCCCTGCCATCAGCAGGGACACCTTC
>NW_010288392.1:2553-12578 GCF_000700745.2 Antrostomus carolinensis | reverse complement strand
ATGTCCTTGTGGTGTTGGTGGCCCCAGCACTGGAGGCAGCACTGCAGGTGGGGTGTCAGGAGAGCGGAGCAGAGGGGCAGAATCCCCTCCCTCCACCTGCTGCCCACGCTGCTCTGGGTGCAGCCCAGGACACGGTTATTGGCCTCTGTGCTGCCAGCGCACGTTGCCGGCTCGTGTTCAGCTTCTCGTCCCCCAGCACCCCAAGTCCTTCTCCTCAGGGCTGCTCTCCAGCCATTCTCCACCCAGCCTGGATTTGTACTTGGGGTTGCCCTGACCCAGGTGACCTTGCACTTGGCCTTGTTGAACTCCATGGGGTTTGCACAGGCCCACCTCCCCAGCCTGTCCAGGTCCCTCTGGATGGCATCAGTTATCAGTTTCATTTTAAGCATGGGCATCTGTGTGATGAGTTCTCCTCTTTTTGTGTGGAACAAACACCAGCAGGGAGGAGAAATATCTGGGGTGGAAGAGGAAATGGAGGGTACTGTTTAATTAATTCAATGCTGTGAGATAGTCTCCAGACATTAGGATCCTGCTGTGCCCTGAATCTGAATGTTTTCAGGCAGAGCTTAGCAACTCTGGAGGTTGCCAAGGAGCAGAGCAGGCAGAGGAGTGCCCAGCCCTGGGGTTTGGCTGCTCTGAGCATCCAGGCACATCTCCTCTGGCAGCTTCTCAGCATGGCTCCATGGATGCTCCAAAGGCTTCAACACTATACCCAAACTGCAGCCAGCTTGATGTGGAGCCCCTCGTTTCTCCTTCACCTCCCAGTCCTGCTGCTTCTTACACAGGGAGGGATGTGGGCTGCAGAACTGGGACTGTGGACTTCTCCTTCTCTCCCTCTGGCATACTCACTGCAGCAGCCCTAGGCATGCAACTCACATCCAAGCTGTGTGGCAGGGGAGCCAGGCTTATTTTCAGCCTCCACAGTTTGGTTGGGACCCTCTTCACTTAAGTGTGGAAAGGCAGGTTATCCCTTTGAGGAGTCATTCCACCTCAATTTTGTCTCTGAGCAGTTTGTTCTGGGGAAAGGGGTGAAAAATCCCCTTCCTCAAATCATCAGGTGCTTTCCTGGCATCTAATTGTTTCTTGCACCCCCTTCTTGGCAGCTCTTGGCTACTCCTAAACGTGCTCCAAGCTGAGTGTCTGAGGAAGTGGGCAAGAAGGGAAGGCTTGTGACATTGCTGTGCCCTGTGACATAGGCTGAACTGCAAGGACAGGGCTGTGCCATCCTTCTCCAGGCTGAATTTAGGTCTGCTGAGTCCAGAAAAGCCCCTTTCCCGTAAAAGCAGGATCAGCATCTTGATAGCTCCATGGCTTATCCCACCTAGGAATGGCAGCACGCTCTTCTCCCCGATGCATAGAATGGTTTGGGTTGGAAGGGACCTTAAAGATCATCTAGTTCCAACCCCCCTGCCATCAGCAGGGACACCTTCCACTAGACCAGGTTGCTCAAAGCCTCATCCAGCCTGGATCATCATCATTAACGTTTCTTCATCATCATTAATGTTATCATTTCTTCATCATTAACGTTAATGATGATGCATCATCGTTAACATTTCTTCTTTCTCTTCTCCCTGCAGGGCACGAAGGTGACGTTCCCCAGAGCTGGACTCAAAGCCACCACCGCACGCACGCAGCGAGATGACAGCCATCCTGGAGCGGATCAGTACCCTGTCCCTCAGCGGGCAGCATCTCAGCCGTCTCCCCAGGCTGCTGGAGGATGGTTTCCCCAAGATGCCTTGTACGGTGAAGGAGTGTGAGGTGCCACAGCTCTTCCGTGAGCCATACATCCTCACCGGGTACCGTCCCACCGGCCAGGACTGGCGGTACTACTTCCTTAGCCTCTTCCAGAAGCACAACGAGGTGGTCAACGTGTGGACTCATCTCCTGGCAGCGTTGGCTGTGCTTCTGAGATTCAAGACGTTTGTGGAGGCTGAGCAGTTACCTATGTACGCGTGGTCCTTGCCTTTGCTCATCTTTGTCTTCTCCTCTGTCACCTACTTGACCTGCAGCCTCTTGGCCCACCTATTGCAGTCCAAATCAGAGCTGTACCACTATACCTTCTACTTTGTGGACTATGTTGGAGTCAGCATCTACCAATATGGTAGTGCCTTGGCCCATTTCTACTACAGCTCTGACCAAGCTTGGTACGACAAGTTCTGGCTTTTCTTCTTGCCAGCAGCTGCTTTCTGTGGTTGGTTGTCTTGTGCCGGCTGCTGCTACGCGAAATATCGGTACCGACGGCCTTACCCCATCATGAGGAAGATGTGCCAGGTGATCCCAGCTGGGCTGGCTTTCATCTTGGATATCAGCCCTGTCGCTCACCGGGTGGTTGTGTGTCACCTGGGGGGCTGTGAGGAAGATGCTGCTTGGTACCACACGTACCAGATACTGTTTTTCCTTATCAGTGCTTATTTCTTCTCCTGCCCGGTCCCTGAGAAGTACTTCCCTGGCTCCTGCGATATCGTTGGCCATGCCCATCAGATCTTCCACATCTTCTTGGCCATCTGCACCCTGTCACAGCTGGAGGCTATTTTTTTGGATTACAAGAACAGGCAGGAGATTTTCCTGAAGAGACACGGGCCTTTCTCCATTTATCTCTCCTGCATCTCTTTTTTTGGCCTGGTGGCTTGTAGTGCCATCACAGCTTACATCCTGCGATGCAGGATCAAAGCCAGCCTGGCTAAAAAGGACTCCTGAGAGTCACAAACGTGACGAGCATGACATCACTGGGGTGGTGAAAATCAAGAAAAAGGGGCATAACATATTAGAGACATAACTGGCTTATTTGCCTAACATGCTGTGACTAACCTGGACCCTGGAATTGGGTGGAGGGCTGGAGACTTCATGCTGGATGCATTTTCACAGCAGGGACTTCCTTCTGCCATGCAGGGGGGACATGGAGTGTTTTAAGCCAGAATAAGTCACTTAACCAAGGATGCTGGAATAGGCAGAGGTTTCTCATTCATTCTGGTCGTCTTGTCAAGTATCTCAATGCCAGGTGGTGGAGGTGGCTTTGGCAAAGCAGGTTTGGAGACTTAGGCTTGACTTGGGGTCCTCTAGGATGAACAGGTCCTCTAGGATGCTGGAACAGGCAGAGGTTTCTCATTCATTCTGGTAAACCCATGGGTGGTATCTTGCTGAATGTCAGGGAGGGCAACCTGAAGGCTGTGAGACTGTAGAAGGGTCTTCCAGGGCTCACAACGCAGTGGAGAACGCACCGTGAGGACCACAGCTGGATGTGATGACCTCTCTGGGTTTTGCCATCTCTGCTCTCTGTGGGAGACCTGTTCCTATCAAAGGCAGTAGCAAGGTTTCAGGAAGGTTCTACATTTCCAGGGTTCAGCTGCAAGGGCATGTGTGGCACAGTGGCTGGTATAATCCTTTTCCTGCTCCAGCTGGGCTAAGCCAGGTTCTTCTCTCTACAGTCCCCTTGTCAAGTATCTCAATGCCAGGTTGTGGAGGTGGCTTTGGCAAAGCAAGTTTGGAGACTGAGGCTTGACTTGGGGTCCTCTAGGATGAACAAGGTCTGGACCTGAGCCCTGTGTCTACCAGGGACTGGTGTGGGTCAAGTACAGGTGGAGATGTTAGGTCAGCTCCATCTTCTCTTTCTGTATGACTACACCAACTGCAGTGGAGCTGCTCATCAAAACCAAGGAGTCAGGCTGTCCCCAGGATTACTAACAGGAGATGGTGTCTTTCTCAGCAGCTTGACTCAGACCTAAGGTAGTGGCAGTGCTGCTGATGGCTGTTTGGTAGCCTACAAGACAGGTCTTCAAAGGCTTCTCGCTTCCATTTTAAGTGCTTAGTTACCTTTGAGGAGCTGGGTCTGGGTCAGGTTGGAGATGGTTTTGAGCCTTCCTCAGTAGCGGCAGCAGAGGTTGAACACCACTGAGGCCATCAGCGTTCAGGGTGCTGGGCCCAGGAGGGGAGATGCTTTTGATGCTGGGTGCATCATTTTGGCTGCTTGTGTGACAGGTTCATGGATTCCTGCCTGCAGAGACTGACTCTGTCATCTGACTGGGGAGTCTGACTGACCTCCAACGATGTCCATGCCATGTAGAGGAACTTGGGCTTGACCTGGCTGATAATGGGCAAGGCTCTAGGCCCTGGGCCTCCAACAGTCCTACTATGGTCATGGCCAAAAGAGTATGAAAGTGAAGTATCTTTATTTCCTTTTTAATGATGCTTTTCAGGACATCAAGCAGTCCTTGGTGGGCCTCATGGAAAAGCTGACCTTGAAGCTGAAGGGTTGCTTTTCTCTGAGCAATGAGGTTGTGAATCTGGCAGGTTTCTATCAGCATTAGATGAAGAAAGAACAGCAAAAGGCAGGAGTAAGGTGACAGCATTAGGGTCCTATGCAATCTTGGGACAGGTTTGTCCTTGAGACTTGATGATTCTTGTGTGGAGTAGCAAAGATAGTGGTCAAGGACACTTAGTGGCCACAGGTCAATCCTGTCCAAGGTGCAGAAAGGGTTGGTTTACTACATCCCCCACTAGATGAGTCTCTTCTGTGCTTGCTTAGGGGGAATTTCAGATATGGAGCCACACTGAAGTTGGTGGCACTTGCAGGACAGGATGCTCAGAGCCAATGCAGAGATACGGTCCCATGCAGCCTAGACACCTTCTGTTTGACCCACTGCTGGCTTTCCATCCTAAACCTTGGTACAGCTTCTCCCAGCTACACACTGCTCAAGACCTACAAATTCAAATGCCAACCGTATCCTGGGCTGCATCAAGAGAAGCATGTACAGCAGGTCAAGGGAGGTGATTCTGCCCCTCCACTCTGCTCTTGTAAGGCCCCACCTGGAGTACTGCGTCCAGTTCTGGAGCCCCCAACATAAGAAAGACATGGACCAGTTAGAACAAGTCCAGAGAAGGGCCACCAGGATGATCTGAGGGCTGGAGCAGCTCTGCTGTGAGGACAGGCTGAGAGAGTTGGGGCTGTTCAGCCTGGAGAAGAGAAGGCTCTGGGGAGATCTTATAGCGGCCTCCCAGTACCTGGAGGGGCTACAAGAAAGCTGGGGAAGGACTTTTCATAAGGGCAGCTAATGCCAGAACAAGGGGAAATGGGTTTAAGCTGAAAGAGGGGAGGGTTAGATGAAATATGAGGAAGAAGTTCTTCACTGTGAGGGTGGGCAGGCAGTGTCCCAGGTTGCCCAAGGAAGTTGTGGATGCCCCCTCCCTGGAAGTGTTGAAGGCCAGGGTGGATGAGGCTTTGAGCAACCTGGTCTAGTGGAAGGTGTCCCTGCTGCTGGCAGGGGGGTTGGAACTGGATGATCTTTAAGGTCCCTTCCAACCCAAACCATTCTGTGCTTCTATGAACATTTGGCAAATTCCTAGAAGGTATAAATCTTTGCTGAAAGCGAGGAAGCCATGGGATCTATTCCAGCCACACGGGTTTGTCTCACTGAATCCAAGGGCAGGTAAATAAATGGTGATTGCTGGTTCTGAGCAGGCAGAGTTGAGGGTTGGGGATATGATTTGTCATGACAAGCACTGAATTCTGCACTTCATCTGGTTTCTAACTGTTGAGATGTGTGTGTGTGTGTGTGCATGATTTCTTATCCAGAAAGGCTTTGCTTTTGGCTTTTATATCTGCAGAGCCTCCTAGTTGGGTTGATATTAGCTTGAAGGAAACAGTGCTTTGCTGCTGGAGGAGCAAGGTGGGCCAGACAACAGCATCTCTGAAAACAGATTTATTAATAGGTGCTTTGCTGTGTCCTGTGTTTTGTGGATTTGAAACTCATGGCCCTATTGACAAATGAAATACAAAGGGAGAAGGAAGGAAGGTTTGTGTACAAGAGAAGAAATCATAGGAAGGCCTTCAGGAGGTCATCTAGTCCACCCTTTCTCAGCACTCTAGGCCTCCTGGTTTACATCCAGTCCAGCTTAGAAATTAATGACTTCATTTCCTACGGTGTATTTGGACAGTACAGCCATGCTGACCTAACAGTCCATTTGCCTCAGGGGAGCGGGAAGTGGAGATGGTCCCACTTCCACATTGTCATTCTCCCTCCCTTGCACAGAAGCTCATCTTGACCACACAGTGAGCCAGTGGCAGGAGACGTACCAGTAAAAAAACCAATCCTATGGAAAAAATGTCATTTTCTGCTGGTTTTAACTTTCAGCTGTCTCACTTGGGCAACACAGCTGCCTGCAGGGAAGGACCGAAGTGGAGGCCAGCAGCAGTTCCTCTGCTTAGCTGCACCGATGGACTGCTCCTTCCATGGTCTCCGTGGCTTTGCTCATGGATCTTCTCCCAGTTTGGGGAAAGACATCCAGTGGGAGCAGTGCTTTTTGTCACAACTTAATTTGCCTTGTTTTTGTGGTAGGTAAAGCAGAATAAGCTGCTGAGTGTGGATCTGGCTGGATGGTATCAGTGGGCTCCTGTGCAAGAAGGGGAGTAAACCAGGCTGGTCCAGAGCTCCTTTCTGGGCTAAAATGGAGAGGGAATGGGGCATTGCTGCTAATAGCAAACCTTGCTCTGCTGCTACCTACAGTTATACTGGTACCAAAGGAAGGGATCACCCAGGTGTTTCCTTCTCTAAGGTTTTGAAAATAGATAACATGTCCTGGCCTTGTCAAAGGAGGATGGGTACAGTAATGCCATCTAGTTGAGGGACAGGGAGAGGAGGTATCAACATGGCTCTTCTGAGGTATTTCTGGTCATGTGTCTTCTCCTCCTTCGTCCAGCAGAAGTGAAACTTCTCCTTCTGCAGCAATTGTGTGACAGTGGTGGTGTTTTTACATATTCTTACATTACCCCTCAGGTGAAGCCACTCACGTCCCTGCGTGGCCCTGCACTCAGACCTGGAGCTGACCTCCTGGTTACTATGATGGGTTGATTTAGCAGGGAATTTCAATACAGATCGCTGCTGCTGTGAGGATGCACCCTTGTGTCACAAGGGGCTCACCAACACTGGAGCTTGCTTCATCCTTATCTCCATCCTCCTCCTCTTCTTCCAACCAGCTTATTTCTTTCCCTCATCCCTGGACTTTATCCTTGTGCCTTATGCACCTGGCTGCCTACCTGAGTAGACTCCACATGCTGTGCAGTTTGCTGGGCCAGGACTGGAAGGTGGTTGCTGATGCCCTGCAGAAAGCCCTACCCTTGATCTAGGGGAGATCAGGGCTGGGTCCAGAGAGAGTAAAAGTGCCACTGTGGTAAATGCTCAGCTTGTCTGAGAGCCTCTCAGGGTCTTCTCCTTGGGCTCACTACTTGGAGCATACCTCCTTCCATCCTGGTGTTCCTCTAAGGAGGTATGGCTGGGAGGAGTCTACCAGTGGCAAGGTTTGGTGAAGAGCTGACCACCAAAGCTTGAGCACATCTGAGATTGTGAAGGAACCAAATCTTAACCCTCTCCTCCGGGATTCTCTGGTCCTGAGATAGTATTTTTTGCAGATCTTGCAACCTGGGTCTGTACAGGACAACTCCTGAGAATTCATCCCAGTGTGCCTTACGCTATTCCTTTTTTTGGGATTCATCCTGAAGGAACCTGAAGCTCAGAGGGAGCCTCTTTGGTCTGTGGTTGCTCTTAACAGCTGCTACCCACTGAGAGGATTTGCTTGGTGTACGGAGCAGAAGAGGAGGATGGAGAGAGGTGCCTTAGACTTGTATTTATGCCTAGTGATTTGTGTAACAAGGCAAGGACGGGCTCCTCATGTGCCTTGCAATTTCTATCTTTTACTGACAAGATTATTTTTAAAGCACTGTTACTAAACTGAAATACAAAAGAGTTTGTATTTTATTTTTCCCTGGGAAACAGGGAAGGGTATGAGTGTTACATATTAACCATCCCCTTCCCAACTCCCATCTGCTGACTTTGTATTGTTGAAAATGTTGATAATATTTTAAGCTTTGTACTGTACTGATCATTATTTAAAAACCTTAGTTTAAAAAAGAAAAGAAATCTGTAAAAGGAAAATGATTGGTGTGGTGTGAAATTCCCAAATGCACAACTACAGGAGGTTATGAGTCATTAGGAATAAAAGTGGATCAGAATTACAGATTTCATATATTAGAGTGGATCATAATTATAACAGTAATGAACAATAAGGTGTGGTTTTATCTGTGCATCTCAAAGCGCTTTCCAGGTTTCACAGTCACTGTGATTTTCATTCCTTTTTCACAAGGGAGATGCATGACACTGATTAGAAGGATTTAAATTCATCCACAAAAGTAATTTGGTGTCCAGTTTTCCTTGATTTCTATAAGAACTCAGTATTTAGTGATTTGGTGGCCTGGCACCAAAGCAGTGAAACTTCAGTTGGCCAAGCTGCGAACACAAGTGTCTGTTCAAGCAAAACAGCACGTGCTTAAAATTAAGCCCAAGAGACACAACAGAGAGGATGGACAGCAGGATATTAATTAATGGGCAGAAGGTTATCAGTCAGATCTCTGACTTATCGTGCGTAGTCCCCGTACTGCCTCCATTACTCTACGTGCACTTCAGACAGACACCCCCCAGCACACTGGTTTCCTAGAAAGCATTTTGGGGATTTTCCATTTGCTGGAGGTGACCCTGTTCTGTTGATCGCTCCAGGCCCTCTGCTCATCAACCTCGACCATCACTCCGTGACAGGGCTGCTGGTAACTCTCTTTTCCCCATCATCACTAGTTTAAACCTTCTTTACTAGAAGGATCATGTGTGATCATGTACATCACAGAATCGTAGTGGTTGGAAAAGACCTTTAAGATCACAGAGTCCAAACATGAACCTCACACTACCAATTCCACCTCTAAACCATGTCCCTCAGCACCTCATCTACCTGTCTTTTAAACACCACCAGGGATGGTGACTCCACCACCTCCCTGGGTAGCCTGTTCCAATGCTTGACAACCCTTTCAGTGGAGAAGTTTTTCCTCAGATCCAACCTAAGCCTCCCCTGGTGCAACTTGAGCCCATTTCCTCTTGTTCTATCACTTGTTACCTGGGAGAAGAGACCCACCCCCACCTCTTTCCACCCTCCTTTCAGGGAGTTGGAGAGAGCCAGAAGGTCTCCCCTCAGCCTCCTTTTCTCCAGGCTCAACAACCCCAGTTCCTTCAGCTGCTCCTCACAGGACTTGTTCTCCAGGCCCTTCACCAGCTTTGTTGCTCTTCTTTGGACTCACTCCAGCACCTCAACATCTTTCTTGTAGTGAGGGGCCCAAAACTGAACACACCCCATCCCCCAGGATATACACTCAGTGTGAATTTCAGTCCTCTAAAAAAATCTGCTCTTTTTTTCCTTCTGTTATCACCACACTAATAACTGTAATTATAATTTCTTAATATGCAGATCAAGGCTTCTGTACTGATGTGTTTTTACCCACCAGAGGGCGAGATGTCTTCATCTGTGGCCACAGAAAGGCCTCCAGTGACACGAAACCAGAGTCTTCAGCGATAGCCTTCCAGACAGGCTTAGGAAAAAATGTTCCCATTCAAGCAGGATTGCAGCCAGTTCTGCAAGGAGATACATTTCTGAGGGAGGGATGTGCTTTGCTAACATCTCACCCTCTCTGTAAGCGACAGGGATTTCACCAGACAAGTTAAGCCAAAGTTTTAAGTTTCCATGAAGTAAAAACTGGAGAGGGATGGGAGAAAATAGCAAAAGAGAAAAGCTCATTTTTAAACTAGAAACAAAAACGGAGACTTGTGGTAATGCTGAGAATGAACTGCTTGGTGATACTGTTTCAGGGCACAGAGATGGTCTAGTGGAAGGTGTCCCTGCTGATGGCAGGGGGGTTGGAACTGGATGAGCTTTAAGGTCCCTTCCAATCCAAACCATTCAATGATTCTATGATTCTATGATATTTACTGCATGCCCATCATTATCCAATATTACACACACGGATCCTTGAGATGTGAAAAGCCAGAGATGGTTATTAACAAAAGAGGGAAACTGGCCTGTCCAAAGCACATGAAGCCAAATGCAAAAAGTAAAAGAGCTGCCAAGTCACAGAATCACAGAATGGTGGGGGTTGGAAGGGACCTCAGGAGATCATCCAGTCCAACCCCACTGACAAAGCAGGCTCCCTACACCAG
>NW_010288392.1:0-2200 GCF_000700745.2 Antrostomus carolinensis | reverse complement strand
CTCTCCAGAAGATCCCTGTCCCTCTTGAACTGAGGAGCCCAGAACTGGATGAAAAAAGTCAGAGGAACAAGGCATTGTTTCAGTCATTTCGTGTGTCACCAGCAACAGAGCAGAGTATGGGAGAGAAAATAACAATTTCTACTTCAAGCACCAGATATTGCAGCAGCGAGTTGCCTCAGAAGAAGTTTTTTTTACCCAATGGTGATCTTTATCTGGTCTTAGCCTTACAGCTGGCTGATAACATGGGCTAAGAGGGAGAGCATTAGCCAACAGCTCTGAGCCAGATATTTCCTTCTTTGTTCTGTTAAGCAGCACTTGAAGATGGTCTCAGGCACTAGGTCAGGGGGAAAATACTTCCCAGTGTTGCCTGCTGCTCCTGTTGACTTCAGAGAGAGAAATGGAGCCTTAGCAGCCCTGGGAAAAAAAAGAACTGCATGACTGAAGTTTAAGGCATGAAGTTACCTGCTGTGTCTTAAATTCAGCAGCTGTTCCCCCTGATGGCTTATCCTTTATCCTGGAGCTCTTTGCTTTGTTCTGGCTGACCTACTGTCAATCCAGAACAGTTCCTCTTGCTATGAAGTGATGAGCACTGAACTAATTCCTTAGCAGTATCTTTTCTAACACACCTGTATCGAATATTTGACCCTTGGAAGCCAACAGAAGTTGTGGAAGAAAGGAAAAAACCCCAAGCTTGTATTGCTTCATCAGGATGTCTGTTGGGCAGTTGGACAAATGCTGGATACGATGACAAAGCTGTATAGAAAATGGTGTCAGGGAGCAGTCTGATCTCAGAATCCCTCAATATTTCACTTGATGGTGGATACTTGGGTAGCAAATTTCATCCTACTGCCAACAAGCCCAGGCTTCTGAGTGTTTTGGTTTTTTTTTTTAAGAGACACCATTAGAAGTCGTCCTTGGATCCCTCAGATCACAGCTGGGGTGCATTGAAACATTCACTCTTCTCACATGAGGATTCAAAGGTCGGAGTTTTTTATTGCTGTGTATTACAGTAGCATATATACAGATAATAGCACAGCCATTCCTCTAAAATACATAAGCTGTAAAGAGATAAGAGAGAGGAAATCTCGATAAAGACTTCCTTTCCCCTTTCATGAATAGAGAGTAGGGATGTAGGAGGCTAAAAAGGCTTGTGTTCACCTTTGGCAAGTCTGACTTGCCTGTACAGAAGTTGATGTCAAAGATGATGCTGAATCCAGTTGTTCTGAGTTTCACTTCAATTCCTTATTCCCCATTTCTCCTCTCTCCTGCTTTATGGTCACTATTCTGCTATGTCTTTCCTTAATCTTCCTGTCCTCATTCCTATCTCTCTCTTAAAACACCCAGGAGGAAGGTACTGACACCACAATCTTCTGATCCTGTCCCTGCTCATATCCAGAGCCTATGATCCTACTTTGTGATGAATCCTTTGTCCTTAGCTCCTCATTCATGCAAAAAGTGGGATAGCAGCACTCCTGCCCCATTGCAAGCTGTGCAGAGGAGCACTCTGACACACACAGCCTTGTTAAAAACTTGCTGTCACTCTTCTGGAGGATAAGCCATAGCCCAGAGAGGAGAAATTCCTTCTTTGAGGAAAGCCCTGGCCCTTGTTAAGTTCAGGAAACCTGCTAAACGGTGCTTGGACGTTGCAGCAGGAGAAATCAGAGAGCAAACTTCGGTCTCAGCACCTGCGTCTGAGTCAGCAGTCACAAGTTAGCAGCTTGCTGTCTTTCAGATCCAGCTCTTTCAGCCCTGCTTGGCCTTCAACCTATTATTTTCCTTTCTAAGCTCATCAGACTCATTCTTTATCTCCCACCGGCTGGCTGGCTTTCTTCTCTCTCCCACACCGTGCTTAGACAGACCGTCTGGCTGCATTTCTCTCTCTGCTTGACTTCTGCTTCCAGAACTCTCAGATCGTGCTGCCTGCCCTTGAATTGCAGCCTGGCCTGTCTTGGGTACTGTTGATAAAAAGACCAAGGGAAAGACACACAAAAATCTCTTTTCTTCATGGTGATTGACTTGGCTCTTTTATGTTTAGGAGTAACTTTTGCACAACCACCTTTTCCTTGTGCCCCCTGCTTCTTCTTTGTGCTGCTTCCTTCAGGAAGAGATAAAAATGGTGTTTAAATGAGAGGAATTCTGTCAGTGCTACGTATTACAAAATACACTATTTTACAGCTGATGTACATACACTATATATAAC
>NW_010288391.1:450-10814 GCF_000700745.2 Antrostomus carolinensis | reverse complement strand
TTTTTTCTTTTAAGAACCATTACTTTATTTCATCCTAGAGCTGATGACTTAGCAAGCGACCTTGGCCTCCAAGGAATTCCAGTACAGTCACTTCATGGTAACAGGGAACAGTGTGATCGAGAACAGGCTTTAGATGACTTCAAGAAAGGTACAGTTGTACTGAAGTACTGGTTTGTTTAGCCCAGATTTTTAAAGCTTGTTTTGTGCAGAACATTGTCTGTTTGTAAGTGCGATGTCTCTTCTGCACCATAGAAATGAAAATTAAGTTAAAGAGCTCTGAATTATATGTTTACTTTGTTAATGTGACAAACAAAGAAAGCAACAAACGAAGATTGCTCTTCAATAAAATTTGGAATGTCTTAAGAGTTAAATAACTTAAAGTAAGGATTATTTTTTTAAATCTCTGTGGGAAAACCAATATTGTGTTAGTCTACAGAATAGTAAATTTAAGTGTCAAATGATGGTACTTTCAATGAAAGAGTTCTGCTCTTGATTGTGCCAGTAAGGTCATACTTTGGGGTTATGTGATTACATGCTAATAAAACTAAGTGTAGTCCTATGATAAGGATGCCAGCTGAGAGCATAATTGTTGAAGTTTCTATTCTTTTCACAGACTCTTTATATCAGCTAGGCATGTTTCTTGCTTCTCCTGCTCCCTGCTGTTCTACTTGTGGGATACAAATAATAAGTAAAATGGCGTTTTGAGTGCTTACTTACCACCTTGTATTTGAAGCTAACTCAGTGTGATGTGCAACAAGCATATTTTTCCTTTATGTTTTGAGAATAAGAGCATTATACCCAAGAAAACCAATAGACTGAAGTCTGTTTTCTGTTTATTCCATAAACTCCTGTTCTCTCTCTGTTGTACTTATTTTAGGCAGAGTCAGAATACTGGTAGCTACTGACTTGGCATCCCGTGGCCTTGATGTGCATGATATTACTCATGTATTTAACTTTGACTTCCCTCGCAACATCGAAGAATATGTTCATAGAGTAGGTCGTACTGGAAGAGCAGGGTGAGTGTTTACAAGAAAATAGTCATATATGGTTAGTATTTTATTGACCTGCACAGGTATTTCTCTTGTCAAATGCTAGAGCTGCAGGTGATGTGGAGTGGGGGACTGAAGACTTACAGAGTCTGTCAAAAGACAATAACACACTGGTTTATATTTTGAAATTAGTTCACTGTTAAATTTAAGCAAGCAAATTTTCGGTTTTTTCTGTTATTTCATTGAGGTGGATGGGAACAAGGAATGTTTAAACATGGGGAAGAATGACAGTTCAAAACAACTTCTGTGTAAATATTCTGAAATGTCCCTTCCTTGTTTGTCTCTTCTTGAGCCACTGAGTTGTTTAGTTTCCTAGGCAGCCCATTGGGGAAAAAACATGTATAAATTCAAAGCGATGGGTAGTTTGCTGTTAGGACTTTCGAACTGCTGCCTTCCTAGGTTGGCACAAGTGTGATTTTTCTTGTGTATGTGTTTATTTCAATCATGATATGAATGTATGTCTCTTAGTACTTAAATACGTTGTCTTTATGCTAGGTTTATTGTCTGAATGTCTAAATTAGTTGTGCGTTTGCTCCATTTTAGGTGAATTGCCATAATCTGATCTTCGTGAAAAGTTGTTTTCTGTCATGTGCATAGTAAATACTCAAGCTGGTTTTATCTACCAGTTCGATAATATTGCCTATAGTACAACTTACTGCTGTATAGGTATGTAGGAAGAGCCTAGCAGCAGTTGTTTTGAAGATCAACAGTTGTTTCATTCCTTGTTTAGACGTACTGGGGAGTCAGTAACGCTTGTCACTAAGAATGATTGGAGGGTTGCATCTGAGCTGATTGAAATTCTGGAAAGAGCAAATCAAGTAAGAATACATCTTACTGGGTAAGATTTATAGTGGTTCTGGGTTACCACCTGAAACAGTTAATGAAGTTCTAAGCCTGCTTAGACCTTACTCGGTGAGTGTTTGTAGTGTCTCAGGCCAAAAATGGCTACTTAAGTCACTCTTGTCCTGGATATCCTTAGCTGTATTGTACCTTATGGATGAGTCCCGGAAAAGAACTGGGAACTTTAATCAAAGCCTTCTATGTCCAAAGAAAATGTAACTAACACAGGTGCACATATTGGTCTGCAGAGGAATAATAGGGTCCATTTTATTTTGTAGCATTTTTTTCCATTTGTATTTCACTCCTGGACACATGTACCAGTGTTCTTGTTTAACGGTGTAAATATTAACAGTATTTATAGAAGAAGCTCAACTATCTATCAGTTTATTATATCTGATAGTTGTGATATCTGTGTGTACTTTTCCAAGGTATCTTTCTTACTCATGTTTGAAAATAGTGTGGGAAATAGGACTGGAATGTTATGTCTGTATTTTAAAGAAGCTTTTTTTTTTCTTGATGCCATATCTGAGAAGCCAGAGACAAGTACGTTGTTGTTTCTTGTTACAGCTCGAAACAGCATTTTCCCTGATTTATAGTAAGCCTCTGGTTCATGCTCTGACTGACTTTAACAGTAGGTAAATTTGTTTGTACTGCAGTCTTGGCACTGTATTTGTGCCACTCAGTGGAGGGACAAACCACAGAGGCTGAGCAATCATGTTAATACCATGCTCAAACACATTGCAGAAGCTTGCTCTTCACTCTGATCGGGAAACTGGTTCTGGGATAGTTATCTTCTACCTGCTGTGTGGCTCCGTGCTGTAGCAGATTGTTGAAGCAGGCTGGTTTCAATAGGTTAATGATCTAAAACCTCTTCTGACAGTACAGTCACCTGTCCTGCTTTTTGCAGTAAATATTGCATTAATGTCAGCATTATGCCTGATCTGGTTCAAGAAGACTTGTTGGACACTGCCTTTCTTCCATCATCTATAAGAATTATATATGATATTTTTATTTCATTCAGTGATCGGTGTCACTCAACCTAATAAAGTCTGTCTGTAATTCTTTGCATCTGGCATCAGCCCTTATGAATGTGAATAGCTCTGAGGTGACAAAGTGCACTGATGACACTATTCACCTCCTTTTCCACATAATTGCAAACATGCCAGAAAGCACCATGGATCTTGACAAGATGCTCTTGTGACCTCCCAGTGGTGGGAGAACTGACCACTTTCTCCTGTCCTTCTTGTCTTGTCTTTTAGCTTTGTTTTATCCATGTGAGAACCCTTCCTTTGGCAACACTTTAAGTACAAAAGTTTCTCTTCAGATTCTCTTAAAACTTCCAAAAGAAATTTAATACCAATCATAATAGTGTAACATTCAAATATATATATATATATATACACACACACACACATATGCATATATATAGTACAGTATTGCCTTTTAGTGGGATTGGTCATTTTTTCCAGCTGTTCATTATCACTGCATGATACATTTCTGTCTGAAATACAAATGTTTTAATTAGCTGGTTTTATGTTGTCATCAGATGTGGTGATCCTAGCATACAGTTGTAATTGAAAATCCAGGGATGCTGTGCTGATTATTTTTTCAGTATAATTTTATGTTAAAAGATTTCTTTACGCATTTCTACAGAAAAGACAATTTGTAAAGTAACAGGAGCCAGATAAATAACAAAAATTAAGTTTGGGAACACACAAATCAATAGTGTTTTTGTAAGCCAGAGTCTAAAAGTTTAGATTCATTTAAAACTGACCTTGCTCTCATGTGGCTTTCTTATCAGGTAGTTCCTAATGAGCTTATTGCAATGGCAGAAAGATACAAACAATTTCAAATCAGAAGAGAAACTGAAAAGGATATATGGAGACCTCAGAGAAAGCCCTCAACATAACTAATCCCTTGAAGTTACTGAAACAAAGTAAGTGATCATAGTTAGTGTCAGCATCTATGGGCTTGACTTTAGAAGTTTCTTTTCTCAGTTGATTGTTTTCTGTACCTGTTCCATTTAAATGAAATGCATTTTTAAAAGTGGCTTAGAAAAGAAAAATGGATTAACTTTATATAGAAATAAATCTAGTTTTAAGTGAAATAGTGTCCAAGCACAAAATTAATTTATCTTTTTTTCCTGTGTGATATGCGCCACTTCTTAAGCCATTATCTGCTGGTTAAAAACACATATTGTGGGTTTAAGTTGGGGGTTTTTTTGTTAAACACAGTATTAATATATATAAGAATGTAAAAGATAACTTTTTCCTTTTATATTCAGAGAAATGGATTAGTGAATACAGGCAGTGTTTGTCAGCATGGCTTAAAAATACTGCATTTTGCATTGATACGCCACACCTGCCAAGTGCCACGCAGAAGGATTTCCAAGGATAACTTAAGCTATTTGAAAACTACTCTGTTTGCAGTAACTGACGTTTGATGAAGCACGGGTTTTGTTTGTTTTCATTTATTTTAGTAATTTTTTGTTAAGACTTGTGTCTCAAGCTTTTTTTTTTGAGAGAAGTCTGCATTTCCTCTTAATGGAGAGCATATCAAGAAGGCTGACTGGAAGAAAAACGCCTTCTACTTTTGTTCTCATAGATGTAGTTTTCTAGCTTAAGGAAGAAAAACAGTTTACTAGAGCAGTGTTAACAAAGTGATGAAGAAAACATATATTTGAAGGTCAGCTTTTACTTCTTTCAGATAAAGTTGATTCAGATGTTACATTTGGATGTCAGGTTCTGTCACAGACTGCTAATAGTAATGGGGTATGTTTTTTGCTCTTTGGAAGTTACCTGGGAAGGAGCTATTCCTTCATTTGACACTTGGTCTGAACTTGTGTTTACTCATGTGTTATATGAGTAAATGAAAACTTAATAAACTGTATCTAGTGAGATGAGAATTTCAGTAAAATTATTCTCTAACTGTTCTTCTGGTCTTCCCTCTTTTTTTATTTGCTTAGAATTGAAGTGAAATCGGGGTGTCATTTAAACCACTAGGTTATTTTTGCCTTCAGAAAGTAGGCTAAAAATACAGACTTGCCATAGCTTCTTTAAGAAAAAGCAAAAGATGTATTTACTTACAGCACAGCAGTTGCCAAACACTGTGTATTTGTCACTTGCACAATTTTAGTAATAGGAAATACTATAATTATTATTTTTTCCTAACACACATACTCTTCAACATATGAAAAATTGAGCTGAATTCTGATTCCAAGAATGTCAGATTCATGCTGCATTTTGGTTTTGATAACCTTTCACATGGAGGCTTTATTTCTTGATAAGGGTTGAAGATACATTTATTTTTACAAGATTCGTCACACAAATGCTCATTGGCCCAAAACTTTTATTCTGTTGCAGCACATGAGATGATGATCACTTCCCATCTAAAGTCCAGTGAAAAGACTTAATTTCCAAAGCAATCTGAAGGCCCCAAAAAGATGTTAATTCAGGAAATTCATACTGGTTTAATACCATATTTTCTCTCTGCTCCTCACTGTTGCTGGCGATTGTCCTCTGCAGGTCTTCATCCACCCAGTTGATCTGGAGAAGTTCTTCTGGTTTATGTCAAAGTAATTCCAGTGACTTTTTTTTTTTTTCCCCCTCCCCTTTTGAAAGCAAGAGTGTATTTTGGATATTCTGCAGTGGGTCTTCACCTTAAATAAAACTGTCATTTTTCACTTCACCCGTTCATTGATGCCTTTATATTTCAAATTGTAGAAATTACATGTGGGAAATTAAGTATTGCAAATTCTTCTGTACCTTGAAGATGTTTTGCAGGTGACATCTACATTTGGATAGGGAAGATAAATATTACTGAAAATGTCTTATTTCTTTTCAGTGGTATAGCTAAGCAGTGTGACTGAAATATGCAATTTTTCTCTTAGTCATCTTGATTTTTTGGTTTTTTTGTAGTATCAGACTACTGAGGAGTAACTTAAGGTGATAGAACTTCTGGTTTTAAATATGCAGATATACATGATTAGATAAAAACATTGTTTACAGTTACTAACAGCTCTCCCAAAATATCGGGAATCTGTTGTTCAATTCATAGCTTACTTGCTTTAAAAGGAAATTAATGGCCGCTTTATCTTCCAGACTGAGCAAGTTGTATTGGGGAATAAAAAAGTGTGGCAGCTGACGCTTCTGCAGGCAAAACAGAAAATAGCTCAAATAGTTCTGAAAGCAGTGATCCAGATCTTCCAAATGCCAGTCTGTGTCACTTGGCCACATGACACACGACTGGAAAAAAGCAGTTTTGACGTGATAGGAAGAGATTTTTTCCAGCTCTTTTGTATGTTTCTTTTTAAGTTGCTCTAAAAGATATTTCAGAAGCTTAAGACAACCTTTCCTGTTAAAAAAAAAAATAAATAAATATTTATATTATTAGGTGCTTTCTATATAGCCAGTTCTAAATACATATTTTAGATATTTAAATACACACTATTCGTGAAAGCAATTAAGAAGTTCCTACTCTATTAATAGAGTAACATTTTCAATAATGTTTTTAATAAAATCTGAAAATAGGCTGCCTACAAAGTCAGATTCTAGCAATGAAGGATTTTTCTACTTTAAACAATAGTTTTTGTGCACACACTGCTTTCACTGGGAGACAGAGCAACACAGGCACACACGGTGTCAGTCAGAAGCGTGCTTACACTGTAGTCTCCCAGCTGCAGCTGCTACCACTATAACATGAACTTGGATCCCTCCTTAAGACTAAAGATGGTGCTTTTGGCTTGGATTTACACTGAAGGACATGCCGCTACCTTCTTGTGGCATGGCACGAGAGCAAGAGGTGTATCTAGTTTAATACACTGCTAGATAGGGGCAGAGCATGTCTGATAATACTCATAAAGCAAAGACAGAATTATGCATTTGTTCTCTTGTGATTTTATAGATTCATGTACAAGATGTAATTAAGTAAACTGCAGAAGTTGGTTTGCCGTTAAGGAGGTTCTGTATCTTATGGGGGTTTTGTTCTTTCTCTTTAAAGAAATGCAGAAACCAGTTTTTACTGGAGTGAAAAATCACATTTATTCATCCTGACCCCATTCCGCAGTTCTCTTCTCACCATAGGTTTAGAAATTGCCTTGGTATGAAGTGTAATTTTGCTCCTCAAGCTCAGAAAGCTGAGTCATCAGATTTGTAAGCTGGTTCTTGTAAACAGGATTGAGTTTGGGAAAGATAATTTAACAAGTTGCATCTTTTTGCTTTTTAAGGCAAGTCTGGAGCGTAAACCTGCAGTGTAACTTGTTTCCACCTCTTGCTGAGTAAACACATCAGGCATTGAGCGAGTACAAGCAATGTTGTAATGCTGAGGAACAGCAATGTCTAAATTACTTATTATGAGTAATTAGTCCTAGATCAAATTCTTAAGTGGTCAACTGAAACGGTGCTAGATAGTGCTAGCCCGGCTCACACAGGCTCACAGTAAAATACTCGTATGGAATACCAACCTACAGCACTTTGGTCCATCAGCTTCACAACACGTCTTGGAGCTGCCGTGGTTGTGCATCATGGCCTTCTCAATATGAGAGAAAGAGAGTCGCCAGGTATTTCCTGGAGTGCGAGATTGTTAAAGTGTTACACAGCAGTTAGTACCAGTGTCTGTAACTAGAAAACAAAGATACTTTATAATTGACTTCATTTTAAATATCAACAATTAATTTGCACTTAAAAAAAATCATAATAAAAAAAAAAAACAGTTAATTAGTTAATTCCTTGTTAATCCCCCAGCTGTTCCACACAAAGACAATTAGAATGTTATTAATATAGGACACAGTTAATTTTTTGGATTCTTTAACTATGTTCTTAAGGGTGTTTGGATTTACTTTAAAATTAAGCTGTCCTGCTTTTGTTGAATGTGACTTGGGGAATTACACTACTCACAGAAATCTACTACCTTTGAATTTCTGTATTATTAGCCTTACTGCATAGTCATTCTGGTTTTGAATTAAAAAAATTTTACTGTTGGTTGCCATTTTTGGGGGCAAGTAATAGGTTTGTGAGTTTGTCTCTGGTAAGGTGACTGTTCTAAAGCATTTATTTATTTTCCTCTTGTAATGTTTCTGAAAAAGATTAATGTAGCTCAACCCCCTGTTTTTAAAACACCAGCAATCATTTTTGTCTTCCTTATATAAAGTTAGACTGTTTCCTTAGCCTGTTCAGTTCAGTTTCTCTTTGCATTTAATTTTCACAAGAAGAGAGAGCCCAGTAGAGCAGTAATGATTTATTTACTATTATTAAGATAGGCATGCTAATTTAAAAAAAAAAAAAAAAAACAGATTGCCTGATTTTTTTTTTCTTAGGAAGCAAAGGACTGGATGTTGCTGTTGAGTACAGCAGGAAAGGTCCATGTTCCTGTGTCTGACTCAGTAGATTTGATGTAATGCTCTTAGGAATGGTTAGCGTACAGCCTGGCAGAACAGGACAAGCAGTGTCATGCATCTGATGTTTTAAAGAGGGACTTCAATTGTCTTTGATCTGGATATATCCAGGATAAGACAAAGATCTGTACTTCAGAGGCAAAATACTGAACAGAATCTGGATACCATTTTTATAGCACTTTTAAGTGATCAAGTTGTAGAGAAGATGTTTCATAACTTAGACTTGTCTGTATTTGAGGTACCTCTTATAACCTTTTCTCTTTTGTTTTGCTTGGCCACTAAATAGAATGGTTTGTTTCTGAAGTCTCCACGGACTTTTCTTCCCAGCCACTGTTCAATTTTGAGGCCATCCTGTGTGCTGGGCGGCCAGCTCTGCTGAACTTCCAAAGTCAAGATGATGTCCACTGATATTTCTGCTGGAGGATTTTTGATTTGAAGAGTTATTGCAGGGCTTGCAGCCTTTTTCCTTTTCACAGTTACTTCCACATCTAGTAACAGAAGAAATTTCTTTAAGAATTTTAAGGTTTTTACTTAAGAGGAATTTATAATCAATCAAAAGAAATACCTGGGTTCAGTCAGTGGCTCTTTATCCTACAAGTTATGGATTTTAAATAAAAATGAAACAAGGAACACTCTTCTTGAACTGCTCTGTTTCCCTGATTTACTATGTCTGCAGAATCAGAAATACAGTAATGTTTTCCAAAGAACTGCTTCGCTGTTGAAAACACTAAGACTGAAGTGTTTGGCCACAATGTTTCTGAAAGCTTTGGAGAAAAAGAGCACCTAAAAGGGAGTATGTTTTCTATATAGATCAATATAAAATTTTAGGTAATGATAAAAAGAAAGCTCTTCCTTTTGTTACCAGGTCAGCAAATGTCTCTTCACACATGACATTTAAAATACATAGGTTATGTAGGAAGTCCACCCTTCATATTCATTCTTTTCATATATATGGAAAGAGGATTGCATAGCAGAGCAATGGGTTAATCACATAACAGGACTAGCTCCGATGTATTTGTGGTGATTCTTAGCACAAGAGCAAACTTGAGATACTGGAGAGAGGAGGGGTTACAGTTCTAGCTGCATCACCACAGGCAGTTAGTTGACTGGCAGGGGGGAAAAATCACATTTTATTAACAACAGGGCAACGCATATGCACAATGTAACGGTATTTTTACACTCCTAGGTGAAGCTTGTTCTCTCAGTACTGACCTTTAATGTTTTTCACTTCTCGTTTAATAATTTCTCTTAGTGCTTCAAGCATTTTAAAGGCTGATAATTTTCCATCTTCATCTAAAAACTTCAACAAATACTTTTCTTTTGGATTTCTTTTGAATGTTACATAGTAATAGGCTCCAGTGTCATCACTTTCGTCCAGCTGAAGTCTTGCTACCGGCATTACAAGCATGATGTCAAACTCATTTGGTTCATATATCTGCAAAGCACGAGAATACAACAGCAAACGTGCACCTTAGGTTTTATTCTCTTTAGGCTTTTATACCAGTTGCAGTTTTATCTACAACTGCCTTGGTGTACTTCTCATGTCCGCTGTGAAATATGAGCTTCCTTCTGTGGATTTGTATTACAAGATGGCCATGCATTTCAGTGGAAAAGAGCAATTTACCGATAGCAGTTCATTTCCCAGCTTTCCAATTATTTATTAATTTTTAAGAGAGTTTTAAGATTCTTAAGCTGTTCAGAGTAATGCATAAATGCTGATCTTGGTCATCTTTTTGCACATATGTGGTGGGGTCACCTTGCCCGAACACCAGGTGCCCACAAAGCCACTCTATCACCCCCCTCCTCAGCAGGATGGGGAAGGGGGAAAGTAAGATGAAACAAAAACCCCAAACTCGTGGGTTGAGACAAAAGGCAGTTTAATAGAAACAAAGCAAAGCTGTGTGTGCAGAAGCAAAAGAACAAAATATTTATTCTCTACTTCCCATCAGCAGGCCATGTCTCCCCACTTCCCGGGAAGCAGGGCTTTGGTATGTGTAGAGGTTATCCCAGAGGAAAAATGTAAATAATAAATGCCCCCCCCTCCCCCCTCCGTTCCCCTTGCTTTTATTTCTGAGCAGATGTCA
>NW_010288391.1:0-230 GCF_000700745.2 Antrostomus carolinensis | reverse complement strand
GAACCGCAATAAGCCACGGATAGAGCGGGGTGAAAAAAAAAAAAAAAAAGCTTTGCTATGCTTGAAGCTGGTTTAAAAAAACCCAACAAACCAAAAAGTCCCTATGTTTTACTTTGTTTCAGATTGAGCAGTAACCAGAAAAAAAAGGTACTGTTATTTCTCCTGCTTTTTGGGAAAACTATAAACTAAAACCTGTCCCGGAGCCTTTCACGCAGCGTTCTGCCCGACTC
>NW_010288390.1:372-2001 GCF_000700745.2 Antrostomus carolinensis | reverse complement strand
ACACACAGTGCCCCCCATCCATCCCTGATGAGATTTGGGGTTCCATCACTTCCCCCCATGTTCATCCTGACTCCTTTGCACCCCCAGAGTATCGGGGCGCGGGTGGCCAACCTGCCCCTGGTGAGTTCTGCCTACGGGATGGTGTCCACCGCCTACACCTCCACCAAGGAGAGTCACCCCTACGTCAAATCCGTCTGCGACGTGGCCGAGAAGGGGGTGAAGACGCTGAAGGCGGAGGGGGACGGCGGCGGCGGTCAGTGGGGCGCAGCCCATCCTCAGCAAACTGGAGCCACAGAGTGAGTGGGGCTGGGAGGGGGCAGCACCCCATGAATCTTGGGGTACCCCAAAAACTGGCTCTAGCAGAGCTCTGGCAGGGCAGCAGGAAGTTAAAACCCGTCTGTTTTCTCATCTCTAGTTCCCACCATCAATAAATCCACCTGCAAAGGGCTGGAGAAGCTGTGAGGGGGCAGCACCCCATGAATTTTAGGGTACCCCAAAACCTGACCCTCACAGAGCTCTTGCAAGACAATGGGATATTTAAAACCATCAATTTTCACATCTCCAGTTTCCACCACCAACAAATGCACCTGCAAAGGGCTGGAGAAGCTGGAGGAGAAGCTGGGGGGAGAAGCAGGACAGTACCCCATGAGTTTCCCTATGAGTTTTGGGGTCCCCCAAAAAACTGGCCCTTGCAGAGCTCTCACAAAGCAGCAGGATATTAAACCCCATCTCTTTCCATGACTCTGGTTTCCATCTCCAACAAATCCACCTGCAAAGGGCTGGAGAAGCTAGGGGTGGGGCAGCGCCCCATGAATTTTGGGGTGCCCCCAAAAACTGGTGCTAGCAGAGCTCTCATAAGACAAGAGGTTACCCCTTTGTTTTCTCATCTCCAGTTTCCACCGCCAACGAATACGCCTGCAAAGGGCTGGACAAGCTGGAGGAGAAGCTGCCCATCCTGCAGCAGCCCCCCGAGAAGGTAACGAGGTGGGATGGGGTGGGATGGACACACTCAAGGTTCTTCCCCCACCCCAGTGCTGCTTAACAAAGAATTGTCCCTCAAACCAGCTCATCTCGGACACCAAGCAGCTGGTGACCTCCACGGTGACAGGGGCCAAGGATGTCCTGACCAGCACCATGGCTGGGGCCAAGGACGCGGTGACCAGCCGGGTGACGGGTGTGATGGACATGACCAAAGGGGCTGTTCAGGGCAGCATGGAGCTGACCAAGTCGGCGGTGAGCAGCGGTGTCAGCACCGTCATGGGCTCAACCGTGGGCCAGATGGTGGTGAGTGGGATGGGCTCCATGCTGGAGAAGTCAGAGGAACTGGTGGACCATTACCTGCCCATGACGGATGAGGAGCTGGGTAAGGAGATGGTCACAACCCCCTGGAGATGTGTCACAGGCTGAGGGTCCCCTTGGAGAGGGGCAAGTAGAGCCTGGACAGGGCAATACTGGCTCTACATGAGGTTGTTGGTGGTGGGACCACCTCAGTAGCTCCTCTCCCATAGCCAAGTTGGCCACGGCCGTGGAGGGCTTCGAAACGGAGCAGCAGAAGCAGCAGCAGAGCTACTTTGTGCGCCTGGGCTCTCTCTCGACCAAGCTGCGGCACCGAGCCCTCCAGCACTCGCT
>NW_010288390.1:0-299 GCF_000700745.2 Antrostomus carolinensis | reverse complement strand
CCTCCCCACGGGCCCCCCCCCTCCCTGTGCCACCCCATGGCTGTGGCAGATCACCCATGGCCAGGCTCTGCCTCTCCTCCCAGGTGGAGCAGCTCAAGCAGGGCATGGACCAGAAGCTGCAGGGAGGGCAGGAGAAGCTGCAGCAGATGTGGCTGGAATGGAGCAAGAAACAACCTGGTGGTGACAAAAACCTGGTGCCACCAGAGGTAAGTGGAGGGCAGGGGGTCCCTGGGGTCACCCGGTGTCCCCTTCACCTCTCACCACCCCCTTGTCCCCCCGCAGCCGGTGGAGTCGAGCAC
>NW_010288389.1:0-1843 GCF_000700745.2 Antrostomus carolinensis | reverse complement strand
AAGCCTGGAGCTGCCGGGGGTTGTTGTGACCACAGTGTGGGACCCAGCCCTTGGCTTTACGTAGGACAGTGAGACAGACACAGAGCTACTTGTCATCCTGAGCAGAAATAAATCCAGGAAACCTGGTAGCTCACAAATTTCACATCTCTAAATAAATAAATAAATAAATAAATAAATAAATAAATGTGACCAGCCCTAACTATTTTTATTTTATTTTTTTTAAATTACCACTTTATGGTTTGTGAAGGTAAAAAAAGCTTCGAGCCACATTTATACACAAGCAGAGCTCAGAAAACCAGTGCAGAGATTTTTTTTTTTCTCGTAAATCTGCAGGTTTCCTCCCACTCAGTTTCTGTTTGTAACCACAATGAAATATGCTTTTATTCTTGTTGAAAATATGACAAACTACCCTTTAAACTGCAAAAAGTCAGCGTATTAAGTGTAGTGCTGGTGAAATGAACAGCAGCAAGAATATCTGCCGAGCTGAAAATACAGAATAATATTTAAAAAAAATTAAAAAGAATAGGAGGAATAAGTCTATACAACCATCAAAATAATTTTGGTGATTGAAAGGAACTTTCTATGTATATAAATTATAATGCAAATCAGGATTTGCTCCTGCACTATATTTACACTCGATTTCCACTTCATGCGTGTAATTGATGTTTACTGATGATGATGATGTCACTCACCCACCATTCAAACTATATTTTAAAATATAACAGAAGTACAGGGTTAATATATTTTTACATACATGGAAATCTCCCAATATAAAGCTTTTTGCATAGATTAATTTTATTTTTTGTGGAAAATACTGAAAAATTATTACCCACTAATAGGATACAAAGCAACCAACGCTACTAAACAAAGATAAATCAGAATAGTTGGAGAGATTAAGAAAATAACCACCATGAAATTGCAAGAGCCCAAACCCACAGTATGTTTTCACTGCTTCATACTTGTAATTAGGAGATTCATTTGTGTACTTGAATTCGATGTAATTAGAACGGATGCCAAAATACAAATTGCTTCCCCATTTTCGCTTCAATTCTCTATTGAACTTCAAGCACATGCTGAAATTTATCCCAATTTTTCCAGCTAAGGAAAACAACGGGTTTGTTGAATTTGCCCAAAATTTCACAAGTAGCAAACAACTGCTGACTTCTAATGAAATTTCACTAAGTGCTCTAGAAAACACTTCAGATTTTTTGTTTAATTATGATTTCAGTGACAATCCAGTAAATCAGTGAAGCACATCATCTATATGGATTGTACACCAGGCCATGTATTTTTTCCAGACACCACACTCCCACATCGGTATTTTTTATTTAAAAAAAACCCCTAAAGCAAAACATTATTTTACTTATATTTAAAAAAATCCCAAAGAATCAACAAAAAAAAAACCCCACAGTTCTACACTGGCATCTTCGAAATCTTTGGCACTGTGTGGATAAAAAACCATAGCATCAAGCTTTGACAAAACTATTATTGATTCCTTTTAAACCAATTTGTATAGGAATGACCCAGCTGAGGTGAGCATCGCTGCTGGCCACAAACACTTGAAAATATACAATAAAAAAAGGTTAGAGGCAACAATCATTTTCTGATAAACTACCAGAAATAATCCCCTTGGCTTGAAAAGCTGATGTGATACCTACTATTTCCTCATGATTTGCAACAGTTCCTTTAGATAGGGGCAAAGTACTTTATTTTTAAATGAAAACATATTCCTGGTAAAGAATAAGAAGATATAAAAGTTTCTCATGGTACAGTTTATAAATATATCGTGTCATTATCATAAAGCATGTAAGTCACACAATCACAGACTGGTTTGGGTTGGAAG
>NW_010288388.1:12323-15812 GCF_000700745.2 Antrostomus carolinensis | reverse complement strand
AATAGTGTATACATCTATCAGTGGATAGATACAGTATATATTTATAATATATACACACACACTATATATATATATATATAGCAAAATGCCTGCAGAGGAAATTTAGAATAAGAAAGGCAGTACTGGTTTTCAAGTTCCACAGGGACAAAGTGAAGAAAAAAACCCTGTAAAAATCTAGTATCCTTTCTATCAGGTTTAAAAAAAAACACTTTGGAGGTATATAAAATATAATTTTTTAATTGAAAAGAAAATTGATTTTTCTAGTTAGAAATGCTGATTCTCCCCTAAATCATTCTGGTTAAGAGTGATTAAGAAAAAAGATTCTTGTTACTGTTTATATTTTCTGAATAAGCCTCCCAAACCTCTCATGTGTATCACTCTATTGTTTTTGTAATTGTAAGTAGGGAGTAATTGTGCAAAGAAAATTAAAATAGCAAGTAGGAGTAACAAATATTGTACCATTAGAGGAAAAGACATCATCTATTAGAATGTGAAGAATGTCATCTTCCATGTTAAAGAAGTTAGCAACTGCTTTCTGAATTACTGATTGGCATTATAAGCCTTGCCTTAGAGACACACTAGGAGGTTTTGGTACAAAATTTAAGGAAGAAAAACCCCACAAACCCATGGCTTTTGGCTTTCAGAGGTGTCCAAAAAAGCCACCAGGCCATGGGGGTCAGGCATCAGGTGCCCTGGGTGTCTCTGGAGCTTCCAGCATTAGTGGCCAAGGTTCTGCATCTATTCCGTGCCCCGTCACTCCCAGGAGCCAGCCCGCATGCAGGGCAGGACACAGCACCCCTTGGAGCTTCTGGCATAACAGGGAAATAGCCAGTACATTTGGATTTACTGCAGATAAGGTCAGAAGGGTTTGGGTTTTTTCAACAGATCATTTTAAAGCCTGTTGACTGAGGCCCAGACTTGTAAAGCTGAATCTTCTCCTTAAGCTTCTTAGGAGAAAATTTCAGGCAGCTTCAAGAGCAGATTTGGGGTAGGTGAGCAAATCCACACATTTTTTGATGCTGCCTGATTGCCAGAGCTTTCAGAACTGGACAGAAACCCCTCTGGAGCTGGGTCCTCATGGAGCTTATCCAGTCTCAACCATTCTGCCCAGCAATTCCTCATTTGGGCCCTTTGGAAAATTTTAGTGTCTGCATTAGTCCTGACTGGAGGAGCAAAACCAGCAACATACTATTTATTTAGACTCAAATGTAAGGGCCCAATAGTACTCACACTCAACAAGTTTGGGTTTTGAACTTAATTTTTTTTTTTTCTGTTCTGCTTCCAGCCTCAGCTGCAAATTCACCCCTGCTATTTGAGAGGGTTCAGCACTGTAGGAGCAGCAGTTGGCTTTCTGCATGTCCTAGCCGCGATTTGGTTTTAAACAAATCTGATTGTGAGAAGTTAATAACCCTGCACTCTAGTTCTGACACCTCCGTGAGCGGGGTGCTGTTCATTCGCGTGCCACGGAGTCAAGCAGAGGTCAGCATGGATGGGCCATTAATAACTGAAGCAAAACATTTTTAGTACTAAAATGTCAAAGAACATAAAAGCAGCCAGCTGTGTGACAGGGTGGTTTCCATCCACACACCCCCTCCTTAGGTAACATCCAAACCTGCACATACTTAAAAGCAATGTGGTTAATTAGGAGCATTTCCCACAGAGGAAGGTTTAGGGAGGATGAACAGTATGTGAGATGGAGATGATAGGATTTAGCTTGTAATTGTGGTGGGAGAGTGATAGATGCAATACTGGATCTCAGATACATGGGAAGTTACTATGTGAACACAGAATGCTTGCCCCAAAACAACAAAACCTGGAGAGTATTATTGGGCTCTGTTGTGAAGGCACATCACCCTTCCTATGCAATTGAACTTGATGGTACTTTAGTATAAAGGTGACCTAGACTGTAATCACTGCCTTTAGACACTGTGAATTTTTTTTGGGTACTCTGTATTTTTATATATTGTACAATGTAAAGAATAATTCAGAAATAAAACAGACCAACCTGGCAAGCCTGTGAGTTATTTCCCCTCCGTGGCTGATGCGTGGTGGGGCCGGGGCTCCTGAGCAGCCCTGGCAGGATGGGTCAGAGGGAACGCAGAGGAGCTTCTTCCTGATGTTGGTGGCCAAGGGCAATGCAAAACTCAGTCACTTGTGCGGGGATGGGGAATTGCAGCACAGGTCCTTCCTCCCTGTCGGCACTGCGGCTGCATCCTCAGGCCCCTGCTTGGATTGTTTGTCATGAGTTTTAGAGAACATGGTTAAAAAATTGTGTTCCTGAGTATAACACCAAAGTCTGTTGCTGCAGTTCAACTCCCCTCCCACACAAACCTGAATGCTGGAGTACAGCCCCACTTTGGGTGCAACTGAAAAATGGTATTTCTGAGTAAGGTGCCCATAAGAAGTAAAAGATCAAATCTGCCTGAAATTCGGGGTGCCAGATCCATGCCCAGTTACACAATACACCTCTCACCTCTGCTCCCCAGCTCTCCGCACGTGACACCGAGTCGCCAAGGACACAACTGCTCACCGTGCCAAGGAGGTTGGCTGGTCGCAGTGACCAAAAGTGTGCTCGTCCTCTGCAGAGCCTTTCAGCTGTACGTGCTCAGTTGCAATGAAATCTTATCACTGCTCCTTCTCAGGCCCTACATATTGATGGGAAAAGTTATAAAAAGCTGAGGGACACGTTTTGATTGAAGGATGATCGTAGCCTCGTATTGAAGAATGTTATAGCTCTTGTTGCATTTATTAATCAAAGTAAAGACCATGAAAAGTGACAGAGTCAGGAACATTTTAGTTTATGTTCCGATACAGCTCAAGACTTATATTGAAGTTTCATACAGAAAATTACACCATAATGTCGTAAAAAATAGATTGGATTACTAATAACCTGAAACATGCTACACCTGCATACATAATACTTTAATCCTACTAAATCATAAGCTATCATTTGGGTGTTTTCATATTCTCAAGTGTGCATACAGGAATTTCTTTTCAATGCAGACCATTAAAAAGTAATTGAGAGGCACAAGATCTGTAAAAACAAACTTGCTGTGAATAAGATGGATTTTTTTCCCCCAGTTAGTTTGCACGGTAACACGAAGAGGCCATTTCTGAATGGCTTTGTTTTGCATCAAGACACCTCCACACGCAATTAGAGCAAAAGAATCGCGTTGGAACCTATATCCAATTTCGTTAAAACCTCTCTACCACAACTTCTTTTTTTCTAGTTGCTGATTTGATTCATTAACAGACAGTTTCATTTGTAGCCCCAGTGCATTTTGTTCTCTCACTTCCACTACACATCCCAGCTGTGTCCTTTTTCCTCTTTGGTTCTTAACTGTGTGTAGTAAACAGCAGAAGCTGTTACCTTGCAGGTTCCCCTTGCAGGTCCCCCCCTTTCCTTAAGCCAAACCCACTGGCCATGCTGCCAGCAGTGGCACCTGCAGCAGAGTGGCTGATGAGGAGCCTTCTGCAGGGACCACAGCC
>NW_010288388.1:12104-12311 GCF_000700745.2 Antrostomus carolinensis | reverse complement strand
GCCCAGCACTCCCACTAGTGCCCCCAGCCCCACCAGTGCCCCCAGCCCCACCAGTGACCCCAGTCCACCCATCATGACATGACCACAAGCCCTGGCTCCAACTCTTGCATTTCCTTCTGCCCATGCAGGTATCCTGCTCCGCTGCAGCAGCCCATGTGGCTGTGCTGCTGTGGCTGGGGGCCGGGGCGTCCCCCAGATCAGGGACCG
>NW_010288388.1:0-12069 GCF_000700745.2 Antrostomus carolinensis | reverse complement strand
AAAAGACCATTACGGTCACCTAGTCCAACTGTAAACCTGGCATTGCCAAGTTCACCACTAAAGCATGTCCCCCAAGTGCCACAATTACACATCCTTTAAATACCTCCAGGGATGGTGACCCCACCACTTCCCTGGGCAGCCTGCTCCAGTACTTGACAACCTAAATCAGCTCAGTGCAGCCACCCCAGCACAGATCTCAGCCCAGAGCAAGCTCCTCCTCAAAGTGCATGAGAGCCAACACTTTCTCCTGCAAAATCATCATTTTCCATGGCGTCCCATGTGTTTTTCCCCTTGAGCGTACAGCTGAGAGACCACACGCTCTCAAACACACAGCTCAATTACTGAAAGCTTTGGAGAGTCATTAAAAATGCTGTTCTGCTAACAGTTGAAATCCATTTGGACATGGTTTGTTTTGCTCTTTCATAAAAAGACACTTGGAGTTGTCATTGTACTTTCTGTTTAAAAAGCTGACTTTCAAATTAATCAAGAAGGCGGCAGAGTTCAGCACTGCCCAAGTCTAGTTCCAAAAGAAAAAAAACCAACAAAAACAAACAACACAACCACACCCGCTCACACCCATCCCCCCAGCATTTGAAGGACAGACAATAAACTCCATACACTGTCAGGAATGGCGAGAATCAGGCTGTGAGGGTATGACATTTCCCCCTCCATACAGCCTGTCTTTGGTCAGATTTCAATCAAAGATTGAAATTTTATTTCCTCAAACAATTTCCCCAAACCAAACCTTTTTCCTCTGGAGAAAGGCCTGAGTCAGGCTAAGGTGATTTTGTTTGCTGAGATACAGATGTGAAGCTGGCTGGCGGCAGGCTGATGGGGCTGGGTAGACTCTCGCCTTTTCCCGCTTTGCTGTGATGTGCTATAGGGCAGGTTCATATTGTGACCCAGAGTTTTATCACCCTCTTTTTTGTTGTGACTGACCCTCTGTTGACCACCTCATCACATCAACTCAAGTGCTTGTAAGATTAACTTGCTTTCATTTTAGAACTATAAAGACAAGAGAACAGTGGCATGTTGTGCTCAGACAGCAGACACATCCAGTCCTCACCTCCATGCTGTGTCTCTCTGCTGAACGTGGAAGATGCAACTCCTCAGATCCTTGCGCCAACTGAAGGAGGTCTGGCATCCAGCAAACACTTACAGCTCCTTCTGGCTATGGGGCAGAGGTGTCTCCTCCCTGAGGAACTGTGCCATACTTCAAAATAAGTTGTGTCACACTTCCAAATAAGTTTTTTGAAGATTTTTCAAGGTCAAACTTCACAGTTTATGAACTGGCAATTAGCTGGAAGCAAAAAGTAGTCCTGGTTTTCCATCACTCTCGAGACAGTGTGGTGTCTCCCAGACCCGGAGTTAGCATTGACCATGGCAAACAGCAACAGGTTGTCAAGGTTCGATCCATCTAACCTTGCTGTATTCTTTCATTTTTAAACCTCCCATAGTAATTTCCTCGCTGTCGCGGAAATAATGGAGCCAGCAATGGATTGCTCCCCTCTCAAGTGCAGGGTAATGAACAGCCATCAGAAATATTTGATATTTCCATGATGTGAAGCATCAATGGCCACAGAGAAAACCGTACCCATTTTTGCAGCACTTAATTCACTGTCACAAGCAGGCGATCTGTACCAGAGAGCAGGCATAATGCTGATACACTTTTATTACCCTGGCAGGAGCCACGTTATTGTTTTCAGTTTTCACATTTCTTCGCAACAACATTTTTTGTTCATAGGTTTCTTCATAGGAGCTCGCCTGGAATTATTTTTATGTTGTACCCAATTTACATGCTGACTTACATCAGCCTGTCCATGAGTGAGAGCTTTACTTTCTGCCTGAAAGCCTCCTGGCAATTACTGCTGTCTTCTGCTGATCCATCACTCCTCTGGCGCTGGAAGAGACAAACCTCACTGCCAGGCAGGGACAGCCCACCCTGGGGAGCAGCTCAGGCCCTGGCAGCCCCTGCCAGGCTGGGTGCTGCTGCAGCCAAGGAATGTCTGGAGCTAATAGGTGTGGACTTGTGCTCCAAGCATTGCATCTGTGCACCAGCCCAGAGAGCCACAGTCCTGCCCCAGCCAAGCTAAAATCATCTTTAGGTGCCACAGGAGCATACAGGGTAGGATGAGCTGCCATGCTTTAGCATAGGCTAAGACCTATGCTGGAAATCTCTCTAAAAAAGGTTGGGGTTTTTTTTTACACTTCAGTGGCAGTTGAAGTCATTTCTGTATGAAGTTGTGCTGGTTTGGTACACACTTCTTATCCACTCACCACAAACTTTTCAGAGCTGCCCATCCTTTTGCCCCCCAGAGATGCTCTTTCAGCACCAAAACTCCACCGTGAAGCTACATCCATAATCCTGACCCTTGGCTCTGCAATCAATCAAAAGCAGGTTGAGGAGACCCCCAGGGAGAGGTTGAGGTTCAGGACATGGGGTCAGTTTGTCAGCTGCCAGTTTCCTCTGCCTGTGCTCGCCTGAGCCCCACTCCCTGGGGTCCCACCGAGGTGGCGTTTCCCCAAAGGGAGGTTTGTATTCCCTACCCACTGCCTTTTAGTGCCTGAGACAGGTACTTACTGTGGCTGTAGGTCTACAGCCAAGCAGATGGATGGACGGATGGGTGGATGGACAGGCTCACAGCACAGCCCTTGCAGCCCCTAGGAAAGGTGTCCATCCCATTCTGGCACCAGCAGCAGAGCCCCTCCGGCCACAGGACCTGTCTGGAGATGCAGAGCAAAGCAAAGAGTTCACAAAGCCTCATGTTGAGAGTCCGGGATGACCCCACTGCCATGGGGCCGTGCTCCCATGCTCCTATGGCTCCCGAAGAGTTAAGGTGGTTTTTGTAGCCCTTATCCAAGGATGACTTCACTGGTGACAGGCTGTGCTGGGAGAGGAGAGCATGCTGCTCCTGGCAGCTTGTGTGAGGAGTCCTGGCATGGTGCACGCTCTGGGGCTTCCTCTCTGCCTGCTCAAGCCTGAGCTGTAGCAAAAAACACCCAATCCCCTGGTTGCAAGTTTGTGTTCATATGGCGGTGGGTGCAGAGCAGCCCATGGCTGTGCCAGGTAAAGGCTGACCCCTTGGCTCCCGATGAACCTCCCTGGCTGCAGCCCAAACCGTGCTCCTGGAGCAGGTGAAGCACCACGGCTGCTCAGCCCTTGCAACCCCTGGCAGGAGAGTAAAGGCAGCTCCACCTGCACACGGGTGCTGCTGCTGCTCTTCCCAACGTCAGCATCCCCCAGCACTGCCCAGAGATGCCAAAACACCCTCATCCAGCATCTACAAGTGGCCCTGACTTTTTCCCCAGTTTCTGCTGGTCCTGTGGCCTTTAGACACAAGATATCTGACAGTGGATCCCCCACACCTGGGCACATCTGGGTACAACACCAAGTGCCTGTCCCCAGCCTGGCCCCCGGTCCAGCTGCTCCCACAGGTCCTCTCTGCCCATGTGTAACTCCAACACGGTCAGAGAGGGAACCACCAGCAGAAACCCAGCATGGATAAGCCGATCAGGAAAGAGAGAATAAATGTTATTTATATGCCAAGGAGATGGCAGATTTCAACAACAGGAAAGATAAAATAGAAAGCAGGTTAAAAAAAAAATCTCTTAGAGAAAGGATGAGCATAGAGGGTTCACCAACACACAAAACTACAGCAAAGAGCTGAGATGGACCAGAGATCTGCGATGGGGGATGGAGCAGCTCTCATCCCCCCAAGGACGGAGATTTTCGTAACACAGCAAAGATAAATACGACCGGGAACTGCATCATTAGAGAAGCCTTAAGCTCCCATATATAGCCTGGAAAGAGACTGTTGCTAAGAATAGTGGGGCCCAGATATCCCACGTTACCAGAGCTGACAGATTTCTTCCCAGCACTAATAGGACGTGAGGCTATTTTAAACTTGCCCTGGTAAGTAGTCAGGACATTACTGAAGAGCTGGACCTAGAAAATAAACATGGATCAAGAGATCCCAGGTTGGGTCCATTTCAATTAAACACAGAATGAACCCAAGGAAGGTTATTAGGAAGGGTCCCCTTTCCAAAAGCCTGAACGGAGACATTAATGGTGAGAACCAGCAACATCAACCGGCTTGCAGCACCCTGAGCCCAGATGAGGTGGGATGTGAAATCAAGAGTCAGGACGGTGCTGGGGGTCAGCAGGGACTGCCACCACCACCAGCACCTTCCCCTCCCTCCGTCCCACGCTGGCTGGGGGCTGTCCTGCCCCAGCCCACCCCCGCACCCCTTGGTCCATCAGCAGTGCCAGACCCCCACCATGAAACCCCACTGAAAGCCATGGAAACCTCTGTGATGGCTGGGCCAGGCTTTGGGTGAAGCTACATTCATTTAGACTAAGCAAGCCCCATTTCCTAGCAGTAACTGCCGTGTTTTTCAGCAATATTGTAGCAGAAATAAACCATTCCCCAGTATTTTTTTTGAATTAATGAACAGTGATGACAGCACATCTGAACAACCTCTTTAATGTGCAACAACCAGTACGTAAGGTAACACGCACTTCATGGTTAGATTCCAGTTTTAAAAAGAAATGACACGGTGGGTGTGTTACGTTGATAAGTATAAGTGGTTTCAGCATTATTTTCTGAAAAATAAAAATACATCACATCAGAATATTGCATACAAAAAGTAGAATTTGCCCTAAAATAAAATTCTATCAAATCATTTAAAAAATTACAAAAGTAAAATGCATACAAACTCCAGTAAAATTGAACAGTCTTACAAGTTGAGGATAGTTTACAAAGATGCTCTCCAACATGTAAAACCCTCTTCTTTCTCCATATGTTCATGCAGTTCAAAAAAACCCCAACCATTAGGTGTATCACATAATTAAAAGCTGTTTTTTTCCACCTTATCCAGTATTGTTTCTAAAATGCACAGTGGAAGACATTAATCTTGGTAGGGGGAAAAGCTATTTTAACCAGAGGCAGAGAAAATAAATATATCTGGAAAATACATCGTTGTGCTGGGGGGCAGCAGCAGCTGGTGGCCACCCACCCATGGGGATGCCCTGCGGCTCTGCTGGGGCCGGGAGAGGGCGGGAGCAGAAAGATGGGTGCAGGCAGGAGAGGGGCTGGTAGAGGCTGGGGCCAGGGAGCCAATTCTTCACACAGTGGCTTTGCACACCCAGGGCACCCAGAGAGAGCTGGATGCAGCCCGGAGCACTGCACCCCCTGACTGCCCCAGGCAGACCGGCTCTCTGAGCATCCTATAACCATCTCCCACCAGTCTGGTCATGTAACCTGTCCTGCCAGAGGGGTTTTCTATCCAGGCAGCACATCCTGTCTGTGCCTTACAGATGGTGCTGCCCAGGCACAAAAACCCAGGGGCTGTGTTCCCCGCAGAAATCTCAAGGCTGGGGACATGCATCCCACTAAACCGGGCATTTCCCAGGCCCCACTCCAGCCCTGTCCCTCACAGGATCCCAAAGTACTTCCCAGCCCCGAGCACAGCGTGTCCCTGCCTGAGGACGTGCATGGGGTGTCCCCCTCCCCTTTTACAGGTGGGGAGAGTGAGGCACCCCACGCACCAGAACCCCTTCCCCGAGCAGCTCTCTAACGCAGCAAGGGCAGCGCCCAGGCTCTCGCTACCTGTCCCAGCATGACACAAGCCTGCACAACCCCTTGGCAAAGGAAAACATGGGGTTTGGGGTTTTTTTGGCTTTTACAATCAGATGGACTAAGCTGGAGAAGTGGAAGAAGTGGTCTGAGCCTAAAGTGAAAAGCTCCCCATAAAGAAAAAAAAAAGATTCACCGATGGTATTTTCTTCATGTACATAGTGAGCACAACGTGTCTGTCCAGATCTAACAAGTGGAGCAATCACACGGAGGAAACCAGTGGGAAGAGAGACCATGGAAGGAAAAGCTGTTACTGCAGAGACCAAGTCCCACCTGCCTTCTCTGCCACACCTTGGAAAGCCAGCGCCTCTGCGCCGTGTGCCACAGCCACAGCTGTCCCTGCAGCACAAACAGTGTCACAAACAGAAAACAAAGGTCAGCCCCTCATCCTTGAGGAGGTAAAAAGTGAGATCCTGCTACAACCAGGCAACAGAAGACATCCCTCCTGCACAAATAACCCAAGCACCCACCAGCATAGCACCTTCCAGGCTGCTGTGCTTCCCGTCCGCTCTGCCCCATCGCTGCTCCCCGCTCCGGACAGGCACCAAGTGCTCCAAACACGTTACGATCCCAAGTAAAAGGCAGGAGCCAGCACATTTGTGCAAATATTCGCTTTTGCTTGTCAAAACTTTGGACAGAGTTACATTTCTTCCTTTATTTATTAGTTTCATCTGCCTTGAAACATGAACAGCAAAAATCATATGCAGATTGTCATCGCCTTCTGACTCTACTGGGGCTGCCACCTGCTCTGTGGCAATTCTCCCGTGTCTGAAGCAACGCTCCTGGGGGAAGCAAGGCAGATGTTCCTGTGCCACCTACAACCCACCTGGCAGCAGTCACGGCTGCAGGGAAGGGAGTGAAGCCTCTGTTGACACTCGTGACCTCTCACAGACAACGCAGCAAGCTGGGAGGCTGCCTCTCCATCAGAAGGGAGGCAGCAACCACACAACCACAACGAGGCTTTTCTCCCCTACATGTGCTTCCCTTCCTCCTCCCAGCCCTGATGCTGGGACCCACATCCTGGACCCACAGAAGCTGATGAAGTTCTTCATTTTGTCAGGTCAGCATTTACCCTTGCATGTCTGCACATCCATGAGCACCGCTGTGTCCCTGCTCTCCATGTCCAACATTTTACAGAATCACAGAATTGCCCAGATTGGAAAAGACCTTTAAGATCATCGAGTCCAACCATTAACCCAACACTGACAAGTCCCCAACTAATCCATGTCCCTCAGCACTGTGTCTACACGACTCTTAAATACCTCCAGGGATGGGGGGGGTCTCCACCACTGCCCGGGGCAACCCCTTCCAATGCCTCAGAACCCTTTCAGGAAATAAATTCTTCCTCAGATCCAATCTCAACTGCCCTTGGTGCAACTTGAGGCCATTCCCTCTTGTCCTACCAAGATTATTTAACAACACAGAATAGTGGCACCGACACTGAATACCAAACAGATACCAAATACTAACGTGTGCTTTCATGCAAGCGTAGCAGTTGTCTCGCCAAATTATTACAATGATCCAAACTTAAGTCCAAAAGAAAACCCTAAAAAATTAATGAAATATAAAAATGCCTTTGAAATAGATAATTATTAATATTTGCAAATGATCCAAACGAAGCAATGAAGATGAAAAATTAAAACCCTGCTGTCATAACATCATAGGACAGTTATATCCACTGAGCAAACTGTATAATCCCCATTCATATTTCAGTCAATCCTCACAATTAAATAGCACTTCCCTTTCTAGTAACAGGCAATACACCCGTATCAATCAATTCAGCTTGTTTATATTACAGCACAAGGCTATGCAGCCATTTGCTAAATTTACTTAAGAACAAGCCAGGCATTAACATCCCTGTCATCACAAAACTTCAAATTTTATATGGATTTGATGAACTCAATGCACTATTTCAGTGTTGAAGTGCCCCCTGGAAACCCCCCTCTCCCCTTCCTCAGTCCATCAGTCCGGCACTCCCTGGAGTTTCCAGGGCAAACACTGACGCAGCCGGGGGTTTTCCAACTCACTCCAAGATTAAGGACGTCCCACTCCCATTCCTTTCAGCTCTGTCACATGGTTGGGAATAACTCCGTGATGCTGTGAACCTGAATAAATACCTAACATGGATGGTGCCTATCAGCTTGTCCTCTGTAAGTGTGGGAGCTGAAATTCTAAGTTTCAGGTAAATTATAGTCTGATCATAACAGACTATCTGCTCACATATATGCAAAATCCTTCGGGGCTGCACTTTCTTCCAGCTTGCATGGTTTCCTAAAAACCACTATTTTTATGCATATTAAGTAGGTGGTTGGCCAACCCATCCCTCTAAAGTTGGCTTGGGAGCATAGAAGCTCTTCTCCATACCTCCTGCATGGACTCCAGCTCAGGGGAGCAGGTGGCCAAAAGGGAAGGCAAAGGAATCAGAAGGAAATTAATGCAGTGAAGAGAGACAGTAAACAGTGCCGTAAGCAGAGCCTACATCTACTAACCCTGAGCTTCCTCATTAGCAGCATGAAAGCCAGCACAGCTACACAGCTCACAAGAAGAAAGCCTTCTGAGCCAAGGAGAAACCTGAGGAGCAGCCCACACTTAAAATGAAGAACTACTACAGGAGAGAGCTGCCACTACAGAGCATCCTTCCCAGCATTTTCAACATGAAGCATAGCACAGTTATTTGTATTTTAGGGGGCTCTGCACTGCTGAGAAAAAACGTTCTTCAGGCATGAAGGGAAGCAAATACTGTAACTTTCCAGGGCACCTTCCTCTGCTTGCAAGTCAAAGGCCAAGCAGCAGCCAACGTCAGCTACTCCGCGGCAGTGCAAAGTAATGCCTCATTTAGATAAAAAACCTCATTGCTGCTGAGTCAGAAGTTATAGAGAGACTTAGAACGTTAACTAATTAATAACAGAAATATTAACTGCCTTAAGCCCGTTCTGCACTACTACTAATTGTATTAGCATTGCTTAGAGCTCTCCCTGTGGTCTCCAACTCTTAACTTCCAGCCAAGTGTGGTTATCCTGATGGCTCAGACCCTTGGTAAATCCAGAAGTGGTCCTAGTGATAACCCATATCCAAAAAATATCCCACAGGTTCAGTTGGGTTACTGGCTGAAATGGACTGCTCATCCAGAGAAGGATGCTGCTGCTGGGCACAGAAGATAAAATATTTTCCACAGATCTCAGCAAGCACATCTGCAATCCCCACCTCTGTCCCGAGACAGATTTGCTAATCTAATAAAATCCCAAAGCCTGAATATTGTGTGTGGAATGCAGCAGCATTCTGAAAAACTTCAAGTAATTTAGGAGCAATCCTTTGGTTTTTATTCAAGCAGATTTCCATTAGACTTGCTGGGAACTCTGGCTGAACCCGACTGCAGAACAGCACCTGCAACCCCAGCGCAGGTCCGCAGCAGAGCCCTGCTGCGCTGCTCAGCTCTGGGTAACACCTCTATTTTGGTGCAGAGGCATCAAGGGCTGTAATTAAGACCACACACGACAGTGCCCAAGACAGACACAGAAACTTCTACCAAAGCATCAAAGTTCAGGAGAGCAGTGAGCAATTCACATTGACTCAGAAAAACAATCAACGGGGTTTAAAACAAGATGTTGACTCTTCTCCCTGGACTGTAGGGAGAGTCTGCATCTGGCAGCACTGACAAATATTTTGAATTGTTCAATGCTTTTTGGAACAGAGGCAGAACAGGTTATAGAATGAATACTGCCTGAAGTGCTTCTCCATCTTAAAATAGCCAGGACAGTGGAAAGATTAGAAATCTGTCACTCGGGACAGTGCCTGAACTGTGCAATTTTAATCTTAATATAGCTACAGTAAATTGCAGAAGCAGAGCTCTGAAGAGCCATCTGAGCTTGCAATTCTGCCATGACAATGCAACTCCAATCAGACTCTTGGCAAGCGATCCTTGGTTTCAGAAGACAATAGGTAGCAGCAGCTACTGGATACTGAAACCATTCCAGGCACTAAAACATAGTAAAAAGAAGTTGGACAGTTAATATCATTCATCTGAAAAACAGTAAGAAGATTATGCCAGTGGCTCTAAACGTGCTGGTTAGATTGATTTAGTTATCCCAGTGTTAGGTCAGCTCCATCGCCTACAAAGAGCCTGCTTCAAGACAGAAAAGATCATTTAGTAGCTGATATAGGCAATGAGCTAAGTCAATTTTCTGTTACTACAGTAAATACATCCATTGCTCTGAAAACATAAAAGCAGGGAACAGCTTGTTTTATTTTACTGCACAGATACACTCCTGAGTCAAAGGTATTAGTGGCAGATTCCCTCTGCAAAAGGAGAGCAGACAGAACGAAGGGATCTGTGTCTGAAAGGCAGCGCTCAGTTCAGGGTTTATTCCAGTGAGTTTACAGTGTCGGTGTCACCCCAGAGAAGGCAGAGAAGAGCCCTGCACAGGAGCAAAGAGCGTTTGATTCAGACTTCTACAGACACAGAACCCTGCACACCAGCCTCCTCCAACACGTGCCCGCACCCCCGCAATGAAATTGCCACGGTAGGAAATCATTCACCCCTGAAAAAAATCCATGTCGCAGACAGTGTATGTACGCGCTTCCATTCACAGCAGTGAGCATACCACCATCCAGAGACATGGTTACTTAAAACAAACCTATGTAAACACATACCCTTATATAACTTATATATAAAAGATATATATATAAGTTTTATTTGTGTATACATAGATATAAATACACACGCACACAACACACAAAGACACACCCCTAACAAAACACACAGTTGGAAATACTGTAAATGATGCTGAACTGAAACCTAAGAATATAATTAAGAAATTATTAGCAGATTTAAAATTGAGTTTAAAAAACTATTCAAAGGGTCTTTAATATTTATGTTCAAGTAAGGGCCAGAATGACCACGGATTATTACTGATAAAAAGAGCTGGCATTTTATTTCCCATATTATGCCAAAACTCATGAGTCTCATAAGTCTCACTGTCAAACTCATTGCCATTTTGCCATCAGGGCACCTCATCAACTAGAAATATTTTTTTTTAGGAAACAATTATTTTAAAGACTTGGGTTAAGAAAATGTTGTTTAGGCACCTTCAGTCATAAATTAGTCCTAAAAACCATGTACACCTTAGAGTATCAGAAAAGAACTAGTGGGACTCGGACAGCCACACCCACAGTACTTGGTGGCACAAACAGTTCTTCACAGTAAAAAAGGCAGTACTGGAGACGGGATGAAAAGGTGGCACAGTGGTGGCCTTTAAGCCAGCAACATTTACCAAGAGTGGCTCTCCAGTAAACGTCTGAGATACCACAGATGCTCCCTGTTCAGGAGATGCAGAACCATGGTGGTATTTCAGAGGCAACTGCGGGTGGGTTTCAGTGACTTGGGTTTCAGTGGCAGCTAAAGCCATCGTTTACATGTGCTCCAGGGTGATAACAAACACCTCTAACAACACTGCAAGAATTGTTTGGGATATTTAGTACGGCTAAAAACCCTGGTACCAGTGTCTTTTATCAGAAATCACTTTATTAGAATGTAAATGTACTGTACAAGCACCAAATCGTTTTAGCTTAACTGTTCAATGGACATTTGTTATATAAATGAGTATTGATTTAAAAGAGAGATCTTTAAAAAATATATTTTTTTCCTTTTATCTTTTCTTTTTTTTTTTCCTTCTGTTAAGATTATTCACTATTTCTATTCTGATAGAAGACTCTGAAGATTACTGGTACCCCAGTGTGTGTAACTGAGTCAGCACACACGCACACACACACACACACACACACACACAACTGTACACCTCACTGCTACATCAACAGCCTTTTAAATAGAGAGCCCCAGCTCTGGCACCAGGACCTGTACATCAGATATATTCTCTTTGTGCATTTCAGCATCATTATCACCGTTCAAGTCCCATGTTTATCTCAAATCAAGGTGGTTTTGAACTGGAGAACAGCCCATCCCTCACCCTCTCTAATAAACCCACGATAAAGTCTTGTAATTTCTTTGTTTTTCCACTGTCCAGCTGTGCAAATCCAGGCAGATGTGCAGACTGCAAAGCTGACTTTCCAGTCTCTTCCAGCCCCTCACCAGTCTGGTGTTATCACACAGAGACAACGACATCGAGATAGAGTCTGTCGTAGGACTCGCGGAAGCAGAGGATGAGGAGCAGGCTGAGCAGACACGATCCTGGCAGGCACCAGTTGAACCAGGAAAACTCTGTAAAGCAGAAAACAGACCCAACTTCAGTGTTATTGAACATGCTCCGTGTTTAAAGCAAACAAAACTTTGACTGATGGCGAGTTTGAAGGAAATTGCTGTGTTCTGAACAAAATCCTGACAGCTCTCAATCAATAGATGGTTAACATGGTCTACGAGACTTCTCCATGGATGCCTTATATATACATAAAGTTTTATATAAATATATATATATATATA